>NC_051218.1:39054199-39231699 GCF_015220715.1 Pygocentrus nattereri | reverse complement strand
GCCTTGGGTGTTTTAGGTATTTCAGAAACCCCCCAAAATGTATACATTTATAATCTCCAACACCTCCCTGAACAAACAAATTTGTGGTAGTAACTTCAGAATTGCTTCCAGAAGTCAACTAATTTCTTTTTACCATGAGCATGTAGAGCAGAGTGACATTCAAGAGAAGTCCAGACTGAAACACTCCTTATAACTTCAGTATGAATGGGTGGGGCTAATCTGCTGTAGCCTGGGACTGGGGTTTTGAAACTTTAGTAATGGTTACATACTACATCAATCTTCTATTTTTCAGAACTGGGGAAAAATGGTTTTCATGATATGGACCTTTCAACATTACACAGTGATAGTATCATAAACCGTGATTAAAGGTTAGCTAATTATCATAATATTCAAGTTTTATATCCGCATGTGCCTGAATGCATCATATGCCCAGTAGCACTTTCATATCCCAGTCCTGTCTCCGTTCATAGATACTGATACAGTCGTATGCAAAAAGTTTGGATACTCTCATTCATTTCACGTTTAATTTATCTGTGGAAGTAAAGTAGCACGTCCTCTACAGAGAACACACTCAAATATGATACTTTTCTGCACATTTTTGTGAATAATTTGTTTTATTGCTGATTTAATATATAAAAACATTAATTGTGCTATTACCTCTGTACATTCCACATTCTTTTGTTTATTGCGTTTATTATATTTATGTAAAATTCAGCCAATAAACAGTCATTGTGCATTAAAATGTGCAGAGGTGTGTTCTCTGAAGAGGATGATAACTTTGAACCCAACAAAATGTAATCTGACCAGAGTGCCCAAACTTTTGCAATAAACATTTGTATTAAAACATAATGCTGAAAGGTTTAATATTTCAGTTATTGTTTTTGTATTGATTACTTAATTGCTTTGCCAAAATTGTTATGCTAATAAGCGTAGAATTCAGAAGATCCCCATTCAGATGAAATATTCATTGGATGGTTTAAAGCATCATTCTGCAGTTATTTTATAGGTTAGACATTGATATTAAATTCATCTTTACAGTGTGAATGGGACACATCATTGAGGTTCTCTGATCTTAAAGCAGATCTTTATTATATGTTACAAACTCTTTATATGTAATCTAAGATTTTCAAGAAGCTCAGAGTAGTTCAGGATGTTTTCATCATGATAATCATTGCTGTTTAATGGCTTTCGTGGCTTGGTGATTTGCAAGTACTTTTCCAAATCACTAGAGGGCAGCATACAGCTATGTTGAAATCTAGGCAAAGCTGTGCAATCTGGAACAGCGGAGAGGTGACGGCTCCCTGTGGACCCATCCATGATTGCAAACAAAGCGCCAGTTGCATAATCTCTGCCAACCCCAATTCATCATCAAGTAGACAAACCACCAGCCTGCAACTTAGCTTGTTACTTAATTATCTCGTCAATTTAGCAGAGATTACACACGCATATCTATCGAGCTCAAAAGTCTCAAAGTACCTGGCTTCAAGAATTTAGATCAGCAATCAAGCCAGAGAGGCTGACGGGTTAAGAATTATCAGCAAACTTTTAATTAATTCAGAATTTTCATGAAGCATAACTGGTGAGAACAGATAATCTTAGCATATACAGTTTATTTGACTTTTTTTTTTTTTGAAAAGTTTAATTAAGTCAAAAGGGACTCGGTGTTAAGAGTGTGGAATGAAGCTGTGGATTTAATACAACTTTATTGGAAGATATGAAAGTATTGGATTCTTTTTATATGATCATACATAATGTGCACCACATTCCATACAGCTTGATATTTTGCTAAGCCACAAAGTCGGCTGTGTCTTTTTCATTATTCATAGTTCATCCATCCATCCATCATCATCTACAGCTCATTAAGTAACAAGCTAAACTATTTAAGGCAATTTGCTCATTTGACAAATGAACTGAGTTGATGGTTACTGGGTGAGTGCCAGTGCCTTGTTTACAGTCATGGATGCATCCATTAACCCCACTGAATGGTGTGTTTAAGGCACATTCGCAAGCCCACGAGTCCTTTTGCTAGCGCTAATGCTCATCCATTTAAAGCCCTTTCAATGGACTTTCAGACACCTTGCTAAAATGAAGGTAATGCTAAGTGTGTGCAGGGCTTTGCAGCAGAAAACCACTCAACTGTCTGTACATTTTTACATGCGTAATCATTTTCAAGCCAGGTAATGGAGGCTGGATACCTGGAGAGCTTTTTGAAGTGGAAGCCTACCTTTGTTCCCAAGGCCTTATGTTTCCCGTGTTCTGTGTTCCCATGGTTCTATATTTAACTCATGAAATTATACATTCTGACTAATCATGATACGGTAAGGGCACCTATCCAAGGGTTCTCGAGGTCATGGTCAACCTCCGTGGAGTTAAAGTTCATACAGGGAAAAGCGATGAGGAGATTTTCCATAGGAACACACCCTCACCTAGGCTGGACGCAGGGAGCCAATTACCTGGCTAAGCAAAGCTTTCTGAAAGTCAAGAATAAGGAAAAGAACATTTTTCAATACTTTTTTTCAATAATTGCTTTGTTGGTTCAAGTGAGGTGCGACCAGAGATATACATACCTAGATGCCGTGTTGTCTGTCGAGCTATATCTGAGGCGATACGTCTGGGCGTCTGCCATGCCGGACCGGTCAAGATCCGCTCAAGATCCGGATTAAAGTCTCAGGATTACAGTTCCACCTTAAATGGTGCAGCAGTCACTTTCTGCTGCCTGAAGCCGCACCATTTAAGGTGGAACTTGAACAAGAAGCTGGAGAATAAGAGGCCAACTTCAGCTTCTTCTTTCTTACTGTGTTTTGGGGGTTGATGTTATTTTTATGTGTATTGAGATTAGAAGTGAAGTGTGTGAGATTATGTTTGTACTGGAGTGCTAAACTCTAGTTTGTATGACTTGTGCAGACTGAATACATTCCTGCTGGTCCGGACGGCTAATTAGAACGATCAGTTATCAAAGAAATAAAAGCTACAGAGAGCAGTCTGTGCTACCTAGATTAATCTGTGTTTGAGGATTATAACAAAACAAATTTGGTGAAAATCGATTGAATAATAAGAAAGTTGTAATCCTGAGACTTTAATCCTGAGACTCATCGTCTCTCAATACAAGCGGATCTTGACCGGTCCGGCATGGCAGACACCCAGACGTATCGCCTCAGATATAGATTGACAGACAACACGGCATCTAGGTATGTATATCTCTGGTCGCACCTCACTTGAACCAAGCAAAGCAATTATAAATAAAATTTAATAGATCAATAGATCAACTTCTTATTTGCCAGCATCTTGTTCGTATTTTCCCACTCCACCTTAAATGGTGCAGCAGTCACTTTCTGCTGCCTGAAGCCGCACCATTTAAGGTGGAGTGGGAAAATACGAACAAGATCTATTGTTCGTTGATCTATTACGAATATCTACATGGATTAAAGAATGCTATAGCTTACCCAGCTACAAAGCATTAACAATGATTGTAAATGAATAACTACTACATAAAGTCAAGATCCCATGAATAGACTATTAGATGAAATAAGCTTAATATAAAACCAGAGGAAAAACAACCACATCAACAGGTTCTTTGTGCTTCACCAACCACACGACCATATCTACACATAAACATCACACAAACAATACGCATCACACAAACATGAGCGTGGATCACTGCGTTCCTTCTGTTATATAATCCTATCCCGCTTTCTGAGTGCAATATTCTTGAAATAGTACAATTTTGGACAGTAACTTTCTTAAACTGACGCTCTGTAATGGTACTTTATGCTGTCCAGGCACGATGTTGAACACCCAACGTGGCATCTAGGTATGTGTACCTATGGGTGTAATGCCCTGCTTTTTGGTTGTTGCTAGCAGGGTAAACACACAGCAGAATATGTACATTTGAAAATATATACTAGGTATAGATACCAGTCTTATTTTTCACGTTAAGGAGGTATGACACAGTGCTGTCGCCTCACAGCAAGGAGGGCCTGGGTTTGATTCCCCGGCCGGGGTCCTTTCTGTGTGGAGTTTGCATGTTCTCCTCGTGTCTGCGTGGGTTTCCTCCGGGTGCTCCGGTTTCCTCCAGTCAGGCTATTTGGACAAGCTAAATTGGCCCTAGGTGTGTGTGAAAGTATATGTCTGCCCTGTGATGGACTGGTGACCTGTCTAGGGTGTATCCTGCCTTCCACCCAGTGACTACTGGGATAGGCTCCAGCCCCCCCACCGTAACCCAGAACGATAAGTGGCTGAGAAGATGTGTGTGTGTGTGTGTGTGTGATATGGCACAAGGCAATATGGAAACACAGCCTCCATAAAATTTTAATGGAGGAATTCAAGACTTTAAGGAATCTATTTTTCCAAAAAAGGGGCACATAGGGCCCTGGTTACATAGGGAAGACCTCTCTGAAGTCAAAAAGAGAAAGTGAGGTCAGGTGGCTTAGCAGAACAGCTATTAAACCTACAGCATAGCATTTCTGTCTCAGTACATTTGCTCTTCTATTTAATATGGATTAGGAGCTTCCTGGGGCTCTGCTGGGCCCACTGTAAACGGTATAGATGTACGTTTTCTTGGGCTCAGTGCCAAGAGAACAATTTCAGTTTGTGCTATTTTGTGCTACAGAGACTTTCAAAGGGAACCTCATTTTTCCCTCTAATGTAATGTCAACAGCAGCAGAGATTCGAGAAACTCACAAATGAAAGTTTTGTTAGTGAATAGGAATGGATATTGTGAAATATCTTGGGATTGGATCTGCTTGTCTGTGCCATATTGGTGGCCTGGTTCATTAGTCTTGTTGTACTAGCAGTCTTATCTCTTGCTGTCATGGCTAATAATAAGATATCATGGCCAATAGTCACGCCTCTCTGGTCCTCATGCTTATGAATTCTAATGAATTCAATCTAGCCAAGAAACTCAAGGCCTAAATATCACGTGGAAGATTTGTTGTTGAGGCTTCTTGATATTCAAAAATGATGCTCATATGTGAAATAGCATAGTAATTATATACGTATGCAACAGTAATACATACAGTAATCATGTTACCTATGTTTTGTAAGCTAAGTCAATGTGTGAACAATCACTCCTTCATCCTTTCATTTTTGGATTAGCTCCACCAACTCAATCTCTCACACCTAGGAGATGTTTAGGATTTATTATCTCACAAATATCAATATCTTTTGGGCCATGCGGCCAAAGGGTGTCCTATTTCTCATTTTGGAGTTCAGTACGATGCTCACAACCCTATTGCGGCCTTTGGCTAGGACTGCAGGGGAACAGATGTGTTGTGATGTTAAATGCATGTGTTTTTTCAGTTATTTACTTGGCATTGAGCTGCATTATGCGTCTGAACTGGACTGAGCTACAGTAGAAGAGGAACCAAGCTCATTTTAAAGGGCTCATATCATGGGAAACCAATTTTGTAAAATAAGGCTGCAAAAACAGCCTGTTTTGAATTTTTGTGATGTCACAAACGCCAACAAATTTAAATATAAACCCACCTATTCATCCTACAGCAGTTTATTACCATCCATTTATGCCATAGTTGCAAGGGGTGTTTCAGTTTGGACTGTTTTTTTAGGAGGCAGCCAATCAGAACATATACTAGTCTTAAAGGCGTAGTAACAAAATAGCCATAGAGGATAGAGAGGCTGGAAAATAGTTATGTAACGATGAATAAATACTTTTTTATTGTTCTTAACCCATGCAAAATGTTAAATTAAACAGAAGAAACATTTATGACATAGGCCACTTGCTACTACACATCATATGAGTCCAAACTTAGAACCCTTAAGGTCTTTTGGCTATTCTGTCTGCATGTTGTAGAGCTTAGGGCACCCATTGGGACGTGGATTATAATCAATCCTCATGCACATGAAAGCATAATGTTCATAGTGAACAGTCCCATTAAACATGAGGAGAAAAGTACCTTAATTGTAAAAGAAGGAAAAAAATCATACCTTATAAATATGTAGAAAGTAAATTTCAAATGGTGAAAAGTAAAACTGTCATCACTGCCACCATGTTAGTGCTTACATGAGTAATAATCACTATATTTTTTGATATCTATGATTCATATCCTCCACTTAAAAGTGAGGAGTCCTAGTCCATCAGACGCTCATCCTGATTGGTCTGTTTATGATCATTGTGCCATTTATGCCATTGTCATGTAGTTGGGTAAGAGGTTTTGACAGGATGTACAGTGTAAGGTCAATACAAGCTTGAAGCTACCTGGCTAAGCAATAAATCCTGCTTGGAGAGACAGGCCTCTGGTGTCATAACCTTTGATCTTGGCTTTTTCTGGTTTCTGATTATGGGATATATCTGGTTTTACCTGCTGACCTGCATAACTCCTTTCTGTGGATGACCAGACGTGTTGGAATCCTTCAAATAAAGCTACTCACTGCATGTAGTCTGCCAATAACTCACTACTAGTACACAAGCAGCATATTTCAATAACATCATAATATTGTATAGGGCTTGGGAAATGGGTGATCCACTATTGTGGCAGGGTTAGTGATTTTAGGCTGGTTCTGAAATCCTACCTGCTTTGTGTTTTGTTGATGTTTAGCCCATGGACTAAATACATTAGCAGAGCTTACTAGCATGTAGATCTATGTGACTACTGGATCAGAGATCAGAGCACAATCAAGGCAGGCAGATAGAAAATGTTTCTTTCAAAGCTAAATCTGATAATTGTAAGCACTTTGAAAGAGTATTCAAAGAGAACTCAGCCAAAACTTGGAAGGAGATGTGTTTCGAGTTTGTAAGTCAACTACTGTAATCATGTCTTTTTCAATATAATGTTGCTTTAACATTGTAGACCTAAACATTGAGCTGGACCTTCTTTTTGGGCCTGTGCATGTGATCTGACAAACTCCAACTCAATGCCTCTGACTTTTAAATAAGTATTTCAGTCTAGCAGAAATGCATGGACACCATATTTTACCGTTTTCCCCCTAGTAATGCCTCTTCTTCAGTTTTAACAAAAATTATACATTGCGCAGCTTTAAACTATGTGGACGTAGCCCTAGCACAGGGGTCGGAAACCAAATGGCACAACATGTCCATTTCCTGAAGTAACGTTTCACCATCTAGGCTGTAAATATGTCCCAGTATGTGCGAATGTCCTAGTATAGGCTACAAATATAATATAAATGAAAATCCAGACTGACTTTGCTCTACTTTAAGCTTTAGCTCAGCTACGGCTGCTTTTCTTACATTTCTAGCAGGAAACATTTCCGCAAATGTAGCATAGTTTCTTGTAAAATGTCTCGGACAGTTGACAGTTTCTTTTTCATATTAAACGTACCAGGACACCACCTGGAGTGATTATAAATGCAAATAAGTATGTTCGTCTCCAAATTATCGATGTTCATTTTAAATCTTTCTCATTGACTTTTTGTTAGCTACAAGCTAGTGTAAAATGTTATCTACGTTGCTATGGTGAGCAGCAGTCTGCGAGCTGACCTTCAGGGTCAAATGTTGGTGAATTAGCAGTTGTACATTATCTTTAAGCTGTATTATGCTTCTCTACTGGACTGAGCTACCAGCAGATGAGGACCAAGCTAGTTTTAAAAGGCTCATTTCATGGGAAACCACTTTTGTAATATAAGGCTGCAAAAACAGCTTGTTTTGAATTTTTGTGATGTCACAAATGTCAAACATTTACATATGAACCCACCTATTTAGTCTACAACAGTTTAGTGCCACCCATTTAGGCCAAAGTTACAAGAGGTGTTTGAGTTTGGACAGCCAAACAGAACAGTGCTTATTTACATAGACTAGTCTTAAAGGTGTAGTAACAAACAGCCAGCATTTAAGACCATTTAGTGTTAAAACTGTGTTAGAACGATTTATTTTATTTTTTATTTTTACCTAAAAGTGTAATTCTGGTGTGGAGCTGCAACAGGGCAGTAAAAAAGTTGCTGACCCCTGCCCTAGCACATAGCAAGCCTCACAATGTGAGAGTGCTGATAAGCAGTTCATTTTATATGGAATCTTTATACTTTAGGTTCATTTTAAACTCAAATCATATAGACTCAATGAAATAAATCTTTCAAAATCTTCTAGTGATTTTGTCACATGTGGTATCAGCCAACTACCCCTTCACAAACTCCAGCTAAGGAGGCATTAGCTGATGTAAGTTAGGATATGACTAAGCATGAGGTGATTAGCATTTGTCTGTTTATCTGAAAGGCTTTAACTTTAAAAGTCTTTTAAAGCCACAGGTAATCTACTAAACCCCAAAGTTAATGTGATGGGATCATTTTGGACCATTTCTGTTGGTCCATCCATCATAAAACATTCAAACAACATGAATAGTAACTGGTGTTTTCAAAACAACTCAGCAACATAAAGTTGTTCTAATATGCTAATATTTAAAATATGCTAATCCACAGAGATACACATACAGCATATGAATTTCAAATGTCTGGTCAAAACCAAGTCTGTGGATTATAGTCAATTTATGCAATTAAGACTTAAAGTGAGAAGAAACGCTTTCTACAGGTCAAAGCTTGACAGGTTGAAGCTTATTTGGGAATGAGGGGCTGTTGGGAAAGGCTTATCCTGAGCGAGTGATTCCATGAGGCTGCCAGAACGTGTGGAGAGCTTTATATTTATGTGCAGAGCGAGCGAATGACGTACGTTCTGGCCTATGCCTAGGACTTCGCTTTGATGTCACTTGAAGTGACACCAGAGCAACAAGAACTTAAGCAACCAAAACATTTGTCATGAAACTGCTGTGCAAGGCACCCTTGTTGAGGAATGTTTCTTAATGTGCTTGTGGTTGCCAGATTACATTGCGGATGCAAATCCTCACCTCCGCTCCCAGCCTGTGAGATAAGAATCCTTCAGAGTGAGAGAGCCGGGTACACACTCTTAATGGGGCGTGAAGAGAGCGGAAGCAGGATGAAGGAGAAAAAAAACAAAACAAGATAGTCTTAAGAGAAATCAAGCAATTATCACCAGCATTATTTTCTGATGTAGAAGTGAGAAAACTGATGGCATACAGAGTTATACAATACAATGTTCAGATAAACCTTTGTTTTTTTTGTAAATTGTCACGTTCAAGCTTATCTATAAAGAAATTAGGCATGTAGGATCATTAGGACCATAGTTCACAATCAAACCTGCTTTTATGTGTACATGTTCAGACAGCAGAACAAAAGAATAACATCAAATGCCCTGCAATAATACACACACACACACACACACACACACACACAACACACACACACACATCCACACATAAGCTGCTTTTCCTTCTGGGTCGCGGGGGGTGCTGAGCCCAACCCAGCGAAAGGTAGGACACACCCTGGACAGGCCGCCAGTCAATCACAGTGCAGACAGAGAGACACACATTCACTCACTCACACCTAGGGGCAATGTAACATGTCCAAACAGCCTAACTGCATGTCTTTGGACTGTGGGAGGAAACCCATGCAGACACGGGGAGAACATACAAACTCCACACAGAGAGGACCGTGTTCGCCTGGCCAGGGACTCAAACCCAGGCCCTCCTTGCTGTGAGGTGACAGGGCTACCCACCATGCCACTGTGCCGCCCCCTGCAATACTAATGCAATTTATTTGTATAGCAACTAAATAAAAAAAAAAACAGAGAAAAAAGATAAATAATAATACATAAACCAAATAATAAATAAATTTCAGGACTGGACAGAAGGAGTTATGTGAGAGTCCATAGCATTATGGGAAATGGAGTCCTGTTCGGCTTGGGAGCCAAGGGGAAGTGTGAGAATAAGCTAAATAAAAATAAATAAACTAGTAAAATTAGCAAAAGTCTGAAAATGCAACAAATACAAATCAGACACAAACAAAAAGCAATTAAAAATGTGCAAAACAATAACCATACAACAAAGAATCATTGACACAGGGTGTCACTGAGGAGAAGCACTAAAAGCTATTTAAGTGATAATTGTGCTTCCTTCTTCAGCCTGCTAAATGTGAGGGAGTGAGTGAGATACAAGCCAGGTCCCTGGCATGCATCATACCTAATTATACGGTTTTATGCAAATGTTTGGACACCTCTAGTCAAATTACATATCTTGTCGGTTGTCTAGATCTTTGGTGCAGTTTCATAGGAGTACAGGCCTGTTTACACTGAGAACATCAAGTCTGAGCAGTTTTTTGGTCTGAAAGCTTGTGGGAAGGAGATGAAAGAAGAAGAAGTTATTCTTTGAGTTTCGTGAATACACAATTTTTCATTTAGGCATTGAAATTAAGTAACACACACCTTATACAAGATTGCCTCATACAAGAGCGGAAGCTGAATATCAAACAATTCTGAATGTATTTTCATATGTCAGTGGGGCAATTCAAAGCTCCATTTCTGCCTGTTGTTCCTCTAATTAGAAAGGAGCATTCATAAGTGGAAAAAGCTAATGGTTTATGGTCCTTCATGGTCATAAAGAGACTAGGACCCACCTAGATCATGTAAAAAATGGCTTTATAGGTTGCTGTAATGGACCCACCAACATTTCTAGTCTTTCACTTGTGGTCTGCCATATATTTACTTTGACCACTGCATTTTTAGTCATATAAGCTTTTGTGCTCTGCTACAAAACACCCTGGCATCTTGATGCACATTTGTTTGGGATGCAGAAAATTAAGCAGGCTTCAATGAAAACATGTACACAACATTAAAGTCTGTCAGTTACTGACTTAATTTGAAAGGCAGTCTTAATACAGGTGTGTTTATTTTGAAAGCTTTTTTTTGTGTCTGTAAAAAAAAATTACACTCAGTAGCCACTTTTACATGCAACCTGATAATCCGACTAATAGCTCGGAATAGAATACATCCATGTAAACACTTTAATGGGAATAGTCTAGTTCAATTGAGGCCATTCAGAATACAATTTCTGTCTGATCAAGGTGGGTAATCATATAAATAATCTGTTAAATATAAGAATAATAACCATGTAAACGCCTGTATCTGATTACATCCACAGTTGTACAGTTTAAGTATGTTCTGCGCATGTGTGTTGCATCATAGTGAAACTTTATAGCATTCATCGTGGTGGGAAAAGAAACCGGTCTGGGAGGAGACAACATTTATGCTTTGATCTTTAAAAGACAGCAAAGGGACGGGTGTCCAGCTAATGTGTCTCAGAACACGACATCTTCCTCTTGGCCTTCTTTAATAAGGACATGTGAAGGACATTTCCCTGAGTCTGACATCATTTTAAAGCAAATAAAAAACAAGCACTGCTCACTGCTGCTCATCTCACTCTGACTGGACTCACATGAAGCGCGTTGTCATGGTAACATCTGCATTAAGTGTAAGTACTCAATGCATGCTCATCATTTTCGATCGGATAACTTGTAGTGCACACATAAATTTTCCATCAGATTGTTGGATAGAGTGAGCATATAAACACCTCAGTCTTAATCTGTAATTAGAGTTTATTCAATCAGAAAAATTGCAAAAATCTTTGCATCTAAACACAGCCAATGTGAACAAGCCGTAAGGAGAATTGAGAAGAACGCTAACACTAAATTATAGATAGATCCCTTCTGAAAGGAATTAACAGTGTTACAGTAGCAAGTCACATAATTGCACATAAACCTACAGTACATATATTAGGCAGAAATAAAAAATGCACATAAGTTAAACTATGAGGCAGTAGAAATAGAAGTATATCTATTTGCATATTTACATAGCATGTAAGACACATTTGTTGTATTGAAATGAGAGCAGGTATTGCACTAAGTGGTTTGAGGTAGATTGCAACACAATGAGTATAAACATAACTAGGAATATCAGCAGTATTTACAATCTGCAGTGAGAGCATCATTACAGTAGCAGGTTATGATATACTGTGCAGTGTGTATTAAAAAGAAAGGTGATGTGATTCAGCACAGTTAAGGCAGCAGGAGGTCAGTACCATCTCTGCAGTAGGGAGACTCGTTGTGCAGCCTTATATCAGTTAGTAAGAAAGATTTTACACTGCGCTCTTTAACACGGCGCAGCTGTAACAGTCTGCTGCTGAATGGCCTTCTCTGCTTTCAGGGTAGCATGCATGGTGTGTGAGGTGTTGTCTGAGACGGACAGCAGCTTGCTGAGAGTTAGAACATTGTTTTTTTTTAGGTATATATGAAGGTATTACACCATTAACCGATGCAAAAACTAGTAATAAAATTGTCTAGTCACCCCTAAAGGAAACAGGCAGTCATGGAAATAAGCTAAAACTGGAGCGATATCTTGCAGTAGTCAAGTTGAGTAAAAAAAAAAAGCATGGATGAATTCCTCTGCATTTTGTGACCAGAAGTATGGTCTCACCTGTGCTCCATCCCTTAGATAACAGAACGCAATATTAGTCATATTAGTGGGTGGTGGACCAGTCCGAGAAGTCTCAGTTACCAAATGATCTTGATTGAGCCTGAAAGAAAAAAAAAAAAAGCTGTTAGCCAAATATAATTTTTTTTCACTATTAGCACATTGTAACTTATCCCCCTATCAGTTCCTAGCAAGCTCATAACCATAATGAGGGAGCATTATTTTTCTTCCCCAGCTTTGACCCTGCCCAACACCTAGCTGAGGAATCATTATCAGGGGCTTATCATGCACTGGCAGAGGTATTCATTAAAGCCATAAGCGTTGAATAGAAAGCCTGCCAGGCGAGGCCAAGTATTTGACAGATTTAATGAGTCTGCTGGCTAACCATGAGATGAGGGAGGGCAGGGCTCCTTCTTTTCGCAGGATTCGTTCAGCACCCACACTCACTCATTTTAATGGGAAGTTAAATTGGAATGACAGACAGTGGGCGCCACAGCGAGCTTCCCGTTATTTATCTTGTCTTCCCGCAACACTGGCCATCCGACCGAGAGACTTGTTCCAAAAAGAAACTAAGACATCTGAAAAGTTTATGGTGGGTTGTGGTATTTCACGTCCAGTTTACTGGTACAATTCTTAATAAAACAGGTTAGAATTATGTTTAAAAAGTGATCTTTTTTTTCAGAATTCCTCTGCAGAATTATGATTCATTCAAAATGTTCTGTCAATGCACTCTTAACATTAAGGGCTTCTAAGTGGTTCTTGGCTTGGATATACAGCTCTCAGAACAGACTTTTAAATAATAGAACTGAGGCCTTCAAATCTGGACCTTGAATCCAGTTTCTGGTGTTGTATTTTTGTATTCACTTAATTACCTGAACTGTTTAAGCAACCGATAGCCCCTTAACATCATATCTACCTGGTACAGCAAAATCCTAGACTGGAAACTAGATTCAAGGACTAGATCTGAAGACCTCTGGTACAGAACGTATATATCATTAGGAGGTTCATTACACTTTAAAAAGGTTCTTCACATTTATTTTAGCTTGCTTTAATTTCTACTTGTGGTGGGTAATACCAGTGCCCTGCACGTAGCTGAATGAGGTTCAAACCTCCACCCAGGCAAGCGCACAACGCTACATTAATAAGGGACCTTGGGCAAGACTGCTAAAGCTACAGTCGTATGCAGATGTTTGAACACCTTAGGGCAACATGCAGCTCCAGAGATAAAAATAAAATAATCCTCCTTTGCAGAAAAATAAAGCTCTGCTGATCATTGTAACATAGTTTTAACGATAAATGGTCTTAAATTGCTGATCACACAGCAATGCAGACTAGTCTTGCCAGGCTAGTAACTGACAAAAAGGCAAAGAGAAGGATTTAAGGAACTTTTAACTGTCACACACTAAAAAGTCACAAAGCTACAATCAGCTTCTTGATCACCAGCATCTCAGCAGGCACCATTTTAGGTGTAATGGGAAAATTTGAATTAGAAGCTGGCGAAAATGATTCTGATTTTAAAAAGTTTAACATTGAGAGAAATTTTACAAAAACTATTCCACGTTTGGAAAAGTTTCCTGCGAGATGTGAGAAAAGTGGCTGTAGCTGAGCTAAAGCTTAAAGCAGAGTAAAGCACATCTGCATTTTCATTTATATTACATTTGTCACCCGATACTAACATATTAGCACAAACTGAGACATATTTACAGCCAAGATGATAAACTTGACATAAAATGTTGTGGCTCCCAAGGAGGGTTGATTTTTATTGAAAGACCAAAGTGGTTCTTCTTAACATTTGGGTTGCTGACACCTGCCCTGGTCAAATTATATGTTTTATTGATATTCTAAGTAAAAATAAGTTAACTTTTTTTTTTTACTTTGGTGAGTTTAACATATTGGAAAAAATAAACATAAAAAATAAAATTTGCCATTACTTTTGTACAGGCCACACTGTATGTATTATTTTTTCCTACTATTTCCATCTCAGGAGTAATTGTGCACTGGAATGTTTGACAAGGGACACCCAAACCTTTGCATATGACAGTACATACACCTACCATTGCAAGTTGCTCAGTATAAATGCTGAATACTTAAATGTGTTCAGGTCAGTGTTTCACTGGGTTTAGGCCACTCTGCCCACTTCTGCACAGAACATTTATGCTATGTTATGCTACTAAAAGGTACTTTAGGGAGCCAAATGCAGTTCTTGTTATTTATGCAATTATAGTTCCTACTTTTAATCGTGGACAATGATACTAAGAAGAGTTAACCCCATGGCTGAGTATTTACCGTTTCCTTCTGTTAGCTTAAAGAACACAAGTTAGCTCCAGTCTCGGTGGCAGTTCAGCCCATGGTGAGCCAAGCAGAAAGAGACGGATCTCAGGAGCAATTACAGATGACATTCAGGTGAGCTGCTTGCTTGGCATCAAAGCTGAAACCCCTGGAGAGCTGCTCCTGCTCAGGAAAAGGGTAAGCAGTGGATAGCGCTTCCTCTTTCCCCGTCCTTTTCTCTCTTTCCTGCTCTGGACTCCACCATTGTTAAGGCCCACCACACAGTGGGGTGTTCTGTAGTAAACATTAACAATAAAGAACATCCATCCATCCATTTTCTAAGCCGCTTCTCCGTCAGGGTCGTGGGGGGGTGCTGGAGCCTATCCCAGCAGTCTTCGGGCGGAAGGCCAATAAAGAACATATTTGGAGGAATTTGTGGGTTCATATCCACTCAGGTCCTTAGGTTTGACTAGAGTGGCCAATTTCAGAAATGATTTAATCATGACTAATCCATTTAATGAGAAATACATTTTTTGTAGCTATATGAGTGAAAACAACATCAGAATGCATTCATCACGTTCAGTAATTTGAAACCAACCTGAACTTTAAAATCATGTGATTTTCAGTTTGCTTCATGTCCAATGAAACCAACAGTGGCTGCATGTTCTAACCAATATATTACAAGCATGTGCTACAAGCTCATATACACCACTGTTAGTGAATGTACACCACTATTAGTGAACATACACCACTGTTAGTGAATGTACACCGCTGTTAGTGAACATAGACCGCTGTTAGTGAATGTACACCGCTGTTAGTGAATGTACACCGCTGTTAGTGAACATACACCACTGTTAGTGAACATACACCACTGGTAGTGAATATACACCACTGTTAGTGAACATACACCACTGGTAGTGAATATACACCACTGTTAGTGAACATACACCACTCTTAGTGAATGTACACCACTGTTAGTGAACATACACCACTGTTAGTGAATATACACCACTCTTAGTGAATGTACACCACTGTTAGTGAACATACACCACTGTTAGTGAATGTACACCACTCTTAGTGAATGTACACCACTGTTAGTGAACATACACCACTGTTAGTGAACATACACCACTGTTAGTGAATGTACACCACTGTTACCTTGGTGCTAATGTAGCAGTACAAGTCCCAGAGACTGAAAGCCATAGCTAGCTACAGTCAGCATTCTCATAGCAGTAATGATCACATACTTACAAAGAAGCAAGATTTAATGTTCTACATTAAATACGACATCATTACATATAAGATAAATGCAATATAATAACATAAAGTTCATAACCTCACTAAAATATCTCATGCTTTATTTTAAGTTGGTAGAGGTTGTGCTAGATAAACTAGTATGGAATCAGGTAGCTAGAAAGTGTTAGTTAGCTAGGCTAATGTTAACCCATGGCTAAGTTGAAGTATAAACTTGATACATTTACTCTGGTTTACAGATATTAAAGCTCTGCTAGCTCTTTCATCATTTAGATAATGGAAAACAGAAAAACAAAATTACAGCACAGTAAAGATGATCCTTTGCTGTTTCAGAAAGGTACTTATGCCACCTCGTTTTACAGTAAAGCAGATGATACTGTAAGGCCCAGTCCCATTTCACCCCTTGCCCCTTCTCATCTAGGGGTAAGGTGTCCCAATTTTTGTTGAGATGGATTGGTAGGTGCTATATGGCCCTCCAAACAGAGGTTTTTCAGAGGCGCATTCCAAACAGAGTGTTATGAGAAGAAAGAAAAACCGACAAAAGTGTGAGCTGTGGGCTGTGTGAGCGACCAAAGACACCCACAAATGTGAGAACTTTCTCCATTTAAAATTATAATAACCTTTGTGTTATTTTAGTTTAATGTTGTTTCAATGTCTTATGGTTGTTTTCTTCATAAGAGGCATACAAAAATGCTAATGTCTTGGTAGCTAGCTAGCTAACTTTCCCGTTCCACCTTAAATGGTCCAGCAGTCCAGCAGATCTGACGCCTGAAGCACCAGAATGCAACTGCTGCACCATATAAGATGGAATGGGAAAATTCAAACAAGAAGCTGGTGAATAGCTTCAGCTTCATATCACTGAAGAATAAGCGGTGGGCGATAATAAATAACTGTCTTATCACCCTCTTTGAAAGCATGTGATGCCCTAAATGCAACGAAAGCCCAGCAGCGAGGATGCTGAACTTTATCCTCTTCTGCTATCACTGAAGATGGGCCTTGTCACCTACAGAGCACCGCTAGTAGCCTGTTAATGAAACAATGTTTGTTTTTGTTTTATTTGAGGGTCATCCCATTTCATAAGGCAAGATTTCAACCGTTAGGGTGACACTCAAAACCAAGGGATAGGGGTAAAAAGAGAAATGGGATTGGGCCTACGTTTTGATGTATTATTATTATATTGTTACAGTAGCCATACAGTAAGGGCTTTGATACTGTGCCAACTGTCTGTTCTGTAAGTATTCCCACAAGTAAGCATGGGATGTTATACAAAACTCTGTGGGTATCTGATTTAGGAGAGTATGCTATACATAATACATTAGGGGCAGGGTTTAGTGAAGGGACAGTTTCTTTGAGTCTGAAGGTCAGGCCTTGAGAATGTACATGTCTATGTTGGGCAGAGAAAGGAAGAGAACCCTGTTACATCGGAGACCTTTCCGGGGTCTCCACTGTCAAACGCGCTTTCTTCTCCTCAGACACATGTGGCCTTCTCCTCCACTGTACCTTTCTTCAGCAGACAGACGGTAATTTTTACTCCACTCTCACTTCACTGGAGCTGTGTGTGGCAGATCAAGGAGTCCAGGCTTCAAGTCTTGAGCTCTTTCATGCTGAGACGAGTGCTACATCTCTCTCCTCCTGCTGGCTCGAATTAAGTATTGATCTTGTGGCTTTGAGTGCTGTATGCTACAGGTGATCGAGGGCACCTGGCATGGGCCGCTGAAAGAACCATATTTGCCCTGTTGAGTCTGCCAAATGGAGGCCGTGGTGTAGCATTGTGGGTTTTAGACGAACAATCTCATGAGTTCTATTCCTGTTCAAACGCTGCTAAATTGCAATTATGTCTTGCTCTGAGAAGATTGTTCGTGACCCCGTGGAACAAGTTGCGCTGCTAATATAATCCACCGTTCTTGTAATGAAAAAGGTGCACATCATTGAAAAATGTTAATAGCACTTATGATGGATGAAAGAGAATAGGAACCTCTTAGTACCATATAAATGAATCATGCTAATCATGCAATTTCCTACATTATTAGTCATATTAATATTGTAGTTCTGTGAAAATAAAGGTTTGCAGTTAATAGGAGTTTCATATCTGTGTTCAGTGATAACAGTCACTGTTTCTGTTGTGTTGTCTGCTTTGAGCACCTTTAGTTTCCAAGCTGTGTACAAATAATGTTTGTTCATGAAAGTCAAGCTGTGCCTAGGATGCAAAATATAACATATTTTATATGCAAATACCCAGACATGAGATCCTCCTAACACTGCTCCAAGTATGTAAAGGCCACTGACAGACTTCCATAGAATTCCATTTTTCCATATTTCTGCATAATTCAGTTGCTGAGATGTAAACAGTCATGGTTAATTGTGGAGAAACTTACTGAGTAAGATTTCTTTACAGTGGTGGTGATAGGAACCAGAAGTCACATTGTCTAGAATTGTATACAAAAGACTGAACCACACTGGTCTAATGACATTTTGGGCCCAAATCCTACATTTTTTATTTTATTGCTTTTACTTGAGGTACACATATAACATTTATGTGGGCTTTTGTAACAAAAACAGTCATAATTCATTCTTAAATGAAATTTTCCAACCTCTGTTTAC
This sequence comes from Pygocentrus nattereri, assembly GCF_015220715.1. NCBI lineage: Eukaryota > Metazoa > Chordata > Actinopteri > Characiformes > Serrasalmidae > Pygocentrus > Pygocentrus nattereri. Next base: position 39,213,293 of record NC_051218.1, on the reverse strand, counting down.
CCCTCAGAATTAAGCTGTTTTTTGTTATTATGCAACTAATAGTGTTAGTACATGTAAACTCTCTTCTGATTGGCTGCCTCATTTAAAAAGCACACTGTGCTGAATTACTCCTTATAACCTCAGCATGAGTAGGCAGGGCTAAACTGCTGAGAACTGAATTGGTGGATGTATGCAAGGCTACAGTCACATTACCAGGTTGAAGTGGCACAAATCTGATTTTTAGCCCTAATGTGACTCAGATCTGATGTTTTCAGAGCTGTCTAGACACACAGATCTGATCTTTTCAAATCCTAAGCCACTTTCATATGTGACCGTTTGACAAAAGGAAAAAACCCATAAAACATAAAATGTGCCATCATTTTGCAAAGGCCACATTTTATGCCCCCCCCCCCCCCCCCCCCCCCCCCGCCAGTATGTTAAGTTCTGCAAAAAAGCTGTTATACATACAGACATACAGAGGGACTCTCCAAAGTAACCAGTGAAGTAATGTTAAAATTTATACAACTCTTAAAGAGCAGGTATTCTGAAATACCTCACTGGATTTTATAAAATATTTTTCAAGCAAAAAGCTTCTCAAAACTATCATAAACACATGCCCCAGGCAATGAATTCATAAATAACCATTTCCTGTAATAACAAGGTTTTAGGTGTCTGGTTCCTATCACCACCACTGTAAAGAGTTCTGACTGTGTGTTTCTCTAGAGCAGTACATTTCACAACAAACCACTCTGAAGTACTTTGTTTACATTTTAAAGATTTATTTATTTTTGAAAAATTGGTGATACAAAGAGAAAGTTTTGCTTTGTGCTCCTCATGAAGTTCAACTTTACCTACTGAGTCATGGAATAATCTAAGTAGAGCTAATCTGCACTATGCAGAGCTAAAGTGGTGCATCCCTAATGACATCACAGAAAACCAATATTCCATCACAATGGCTTTAGGAGTATACGGTTCATTTTTTGGAACTACCCATCTTTAGACCTGGACGTTGTGTTTGATGGGCAGAGTATTTTTTAAATTAGGAAGTTTTTTCAAGACAACAGTTTGGGACATCATGATGAACCAGATAAACGTCACCATCTACCTTAATGGACTGAACAATGGACAGTTCACAGTGTCTGGAAATTGAAGGAGTTTATTGATAAAATATATCCTTGAGTTATCATTAATAAAAGATTTTGCAGCAATCATTAATTAGAAATGATTAATATAGAGTACAGAGTCATTTGTAGCTGAGCCAGATAAGCAGCCTTAGGTAGGAAAAGTAAGGCCTAATGCTTTTAGGCGAGGAGTGTTCATGCCAGGCCCTCCTTAGAAAATCTTCAGAGATAAGCAGACATTGACATGTAAGAAATATGGCCTGTTCACTAAAAGCAAGCTAGCTTTTAGTGAGGAGATAGATAAGCAGTGAGTGAAGACGGGTCGTAACTCTTAAATAATTAAAAAACCCATTATGGAGAAGTCGTAAAAATGGTCCTTGTCAGACAAAGCATAGAGGTGTCAAAAAGTAAATTTAACATAGTGAATATAATGATCTCCAATGGGAACCCTAGAATGGTCAGAGAGGAGGAGTGAAGAAAATACCTCAGGGAGGAGCGAAGACCATATTCGAAAAACAGTATAAAAACTTACGTACTGTGGTGAATCTTTGCATTTTTGGCTCTCCGGAAGCTGACTTGTCACCTCAAACTTAATAAAAGCCTTTTTCTTCAAGAGAACAAATGGCTGAAATTTGATTTTTCATCTTCATCATTCTTGCAAGAAAGCTTTTAAACTTTTTTTTGCTTTTTATACTTTGCAAGAACGTTTTTAATCTTTTGAATTAATAACCTTTTTTATATTAGAAACCAGATCAAATTAAAATTAGAATATTCATTAAAAAATTAATTGGTTGTAACATAACACTATGTCCAAGACCCAGGGGGGAGGCTGGACTGCTCTGGATCTGCTCTGGTTTTAACTTATTTTCATGTTAAAAATAATATAGAATTTCACCACTGGCGTTAAACGTTTGCACACAATTTTAGGACATATTTAAAATTCATTTTTAACATCTGATTATTCATTTTATCAATAACCATTACAATGAGGTATAAAGGGAATTTTCTTTTTGCATAATACTTTATTTGGAGTGGTCCTTTGTAGATTATTGATAAACCGTCAACACATTATCAGTAAAACATATTAGTGAGGTGGCACTAGTGTAGCATCTGAATACATTGAAGCAAATATCTTGTAGATGTTCTGCTGATACATTATTTACATGAGGTGGATGTTTTGTTAATATGTTCCATCCATCCAAAACCTAACCCTCACACTGGCTCTAATCCTTACTCTAACCTTAACCTTAACCCAAAACCTAATCCTAACCCTCATATGTTTTCACCATGTTACTGAGAGTCTGTTAAGTGTTTGTTTCATCTAAACAGGACCACTCAAAATGAAGTGTCACCACTTTTTGCTATTCAGGGCGAGATGAAAATCGTTTTCACACCTGAGCGGGTGCGGCATTATCAAGGTTTCAGATCGCTGAATCATGGTTTCTGTGCATATGTGAACATGTGAAATCCATTCCCAGGGTGGTCTCAGTATGGTCCATTTGTTGTCTCGCTTTATGGTCCAGTGGATTTGTGCATCATGAAAACGAAATGGCTCCAGTCTGCTTTGAGTATTGCTTTAAGATTAAAGAACCTCAAGGCTTTTACTGTACTGCATATACAAAACCACTGGCTGTGTCTACAACCCCATACTACATCACTACACATACTAGGCACTATCATTTATAGTATAGTATACTATTGTAGTATGACAGGAGGCATATTAAGTATGGTAGTATGTGGTTTCAGGCATGGTCATGCACAGGGACAAAAGATTTGGCATATTACAGCATTTAGTCACTATAGCTCTTCTATTATTTTACTCTACTTACCCCAAAAGCAGTTGACCAGCCATCTATTTGGTGCCCAAATGTGCTTCTTTAATGTAGAAATGGTGCTTCTAGGCTAATGATGCTGACAAATACTGGACGTCAGTAGTCTTCCAAATGTCAATCCCCCTTCAGGTCTTAATTCAGGATGCACAGATAAGTCATGATAGTTTAGAACATTTAACTCATTGAAATCCAAAGGCTTTGGTGGTGTAGCGCTGGAATGAGTGGATCAGACACAGCAGTAATGCTGGAGTTTTTAAACACTGTGTCCACTCAACATCCACTCTATTATTAACCTTATCGGTCCACCTCGTAGATGTAAAGTCAGAGACAATAGCTCATCTGCTGCTGAACAGCTTGTGTTGGGCATCCTCTAGTCCTTCATCAGTGGTCACAGGACACTGTTGGTTGGACATTTTTGGTTGTTGGACTATTCTCAGTCCAGCAGCGACACTGAGGTGTTTAAAAACCCCAGCAGTACTGCTGTGTCTGATCCAGTCGTACCAGCCACCACGTCTGTGGGGGTCCTGACTATTGAAGAACAGGGCGAAAGGGGGCTAACAAAGTATCAGAGAAACAGATGGACTACAGTCTGTAACTGTAGAACTACAAAATGCTCCTATATGGTAAGTAAATATGATAAAATGGACAATCAGTGTAGAAAGAGGTGGTTTTAATGTTATGGATATATAGTGTATGGTATAAAAAAAATACAACACAGTGAAATGCACAGTTAGAAGGAAAGACCTGAGGTTGATGAACATGGCACCTGAGTGCAGAATGAAAACTTTAAAAGGGCTTTTATATGCCTAAGGGCAATGCTCGATTCTTTGAAATCCACAGTATTCATTTCTACAGGCCTCTGTGTCACAGTGCTTTAAATTTTACAATACATAAAAGGGGAAGCTTGAAAAAGTCTTGAGGCTTGGAGCCAAAACAGCTCCCAAAATTAGAGGATGCATAAACTGCCTCTTACCAGCGTGCAGTACTTACTTGTATGTTGTGTTGTGCCAGTGGCCATAAAAATGTAATGGTCTGCTGAAATGGGGGAAAAGACTCAAATCAATGAGAGCAATCTGTGGAGGTCGGGCCTGAGATTGGAGACAGTGCAACAGAGATGAGTAAGGGTGAAATGATGTGCTTACTGGCACTTTTACCTCAGTAGCCTTCAGCACATGATGAATTCTGACTCTCTCTCAGGTCCCTCTGTACTTTAGATAAGGAAGAAATTACTGTGTGTTTGGTCAGAGCTCTTAGCAGCTGGTACAGTCTTCCATAATCCAAAGGATCTGAAGGCGCAGTCAAGGACTTTGTGGTGATGTGACCTGAGGGCTGGGCAAAATTTGTTGTGAAATCATTTCATTCGGTTTATTGACCATTTTATTGATGAATTCAAGTTATTTGCCAGTGACTTTAGAGGAAAAATGCTTGCTCTTGCTTTTCAACAAGGGGTCAGTAGTTCAATTCCACTTCTTTAGTCAATAGATTGAGGTCCATAGGTGCATTTTCAAGAGGAAAAAAGCTTGTGGAATGCCTTAAAATGAAAGCAATGGGAGAAAAGGCATGAGCTGCCTGACAAGGTGGTAAGAAATAGACATGCAGTGCTTTGCAAAAGTATTCAACCCCCTTATTCGTCAGTAGATTTATTTGGATTACAAAAGACACTGATATTTTGAGCCCAACCTTTCGATTTAATTCATTTAAAGTCATTGGTTTTATGTAAGTACATATTCTGTTATTAAAATTACTATCAAACTGAAAAATGCTTCCAACCCCTGTCCTGTGGAAGTTCACAGAGATAAAAGAAACTGCTCTAATGAGAGCACCACCTGGCGTCCAACTGTGAATCAATAAAAAATGCTCACCTCTTTTGGACAGAAGACCCCCTTAATTCAAGTGGCACTGGTCAAACTGTGAATGTGTATCTGGAGAAAAGTTGTAAAAGTGAAGACTCTAAGGAAATTAAAGATACTTGTAGACATGCACAAGATTTGTGGCAAGTTTGGGGGAAGGAACATCTCTCAACCCCCTCCTTACAGTCTAATACCCTAGAAATTCACATCCTCACCTTCCGTTCACGTGACAAAGTGTTGGCAATCCCCACTGCCACCCCATCTCCCCCCTGTTCCTCAGTTCTGCATCATCCTACAGCTATAAGGGGTAGTCTGGCATTCTAGCTATAAGCAGAAGCTTCTCAGAGGGAAGTTCTCAGAGTTCATCCCTCATACTACTACCACTATGTTGAAGACATGGTCTAACCTTACAAACAAGTGTTTGGGTATACCAGTGAGCATTGTAGGATCGATTGTGAGGAAAAAGAAGCTGCATCATGCTACCCAGATGTTGTCAAGACAAGCCTGTTCCTCAAAACTCTAAAGGAGCTACAGAGTTCAGTGGCTGAGACTGGAGTGAAGATGCATCAGTCAACAATATCAAGAGCTCTGCATACAACTGACCTGTTTGGGAAGGTTGTTAGAAAGAAGTCAAGCCAAGTCAAAGTTTATTCATATAGCACTTTTCACAACAGGTGTTGTCACAAAGCAGCTTTACAGAAGAACCCAGGTCTGAGCCCCCATGAGTGTCGCCAATGGTAATAGCGGCAAGAAAAAACTCCCTAAGAGCAAGAAGAAGAAAACTTGAGAGGAACCAAGACTCAAAAGGGGAACCCTTCCGCCTCTGGTCAACACCGGATAGCAAGCAGCATTAGAGTAAAAACCTATGCAAGCCATGACTTAGGGTCTGCAGTTTCTTGTGTTTGGCCAACCTGCTTCAGTCTGCTAAAAAGCTGAAGCATAACTTGTTCCTACCAAGTACTAATTTGAAATGGTTTGAAACTTATGCCAGCAGCATTTTTCATATCAAGAGCTTTGCATACAACTGGCCTGTATGGGAGGGTAAGAAAGAAGCCATTATTTAGAGTCAGCATTTTGCCATGATGCATCAAAGTGATCCAGCTAAAGTTTAGGAATTTTTTTTTGTGGTCAAATGAGACAAAAATGGAACTGCCCATTCCTCAACTAACACAGTCCCAACAGTGAAGTATCATGCTGTGTGTCATGCCTACAGTGAGCTCTCAGAGGACTCCATCTCCCAGAACCCTCTGGGAGATGACATGACTGCTGAACTTCTCTCGTGCTCCTGTCAGTGTTCTAAATCGCCAGAGTACTAATGTGTATGACCTGTGTTTTAGTTATATGACTTGCATAGTTTAGTTTATAAGCCTGGGCTTTAGCTAGAGATAGTTGCGAGGTTTTATTTCCACTGTGACCTACTGAGCATTTATTCTGTTCTATTGGCATGTTACATTGTGGGGATGCTTTTCCTCAGTGGGTGCTGCCCATCTTGTGTTTGGACAACCTGCTTCAGTCTGCTAAAAAGCTAAAGCTTGAGAGAAAATATCCCTTAAAGCAGGACAAGGATCCCCAGTACAAGGCCACTGCAACACAGGTGTGGTCGAACAACAAACACATGAATGTTCTACAGTGGACAAGTCAAAGTTCACCTCAATCTGAGCGAGACTGTAGTAACAACAGACTGAAAGCTGTTATTGCTGCAAAAAGTGTTTCTACTAAATACTAATTTGAAGGTGTTCCATACTTATGCGGAACAAGCTACCTTCCACTGTCAGAGCAGGGGCGTCCCTCGCTATTTTTAAGAAACTCCTGAAGACCGAGCTCTTCAGGGAGCACTTACTCTGATCGCCTCTTGCAAATCTAACCACTACCAACCTCATCTCCTTCTTGCCCTCCTTCCCTTCTCTACCCCGCTATTACCCTTTGGCCTCCTTTAAGGCCTGACTATGTTTGTTCTATGTACCACATTATTTGTAAGTCGCTTTGGATAAAAGCGTCTGCTAAATGTAATGTAATGTAATGTAATATAATTTTATGCAAGCAGCATTTATCATTATTTTTATTAAGATCTGCTGGCAATTTGGATGATAAATTACTTTGTGCCTATTGGTTTGCAATAATAATACTCGCTGGAGTGATCTGTGTAAACATCATTTGCTATGCAGATGAATCTAATGACTTTTAGGTAGGTAGGATACTTCTACCTGTATTATTATGACTGAATTTCAGATTTTCAGTATGCTTTTTCCCATTTTAACCTTTAAGATGACAGGGAAGTGTGATTTAAGCCCAGTTTCTAGCCAATCAGACAACTGATATTCAATAATTAACTGTTCTATTTAGAGCAAAGAATGGCTATATCCAAATATTGCATCTCCTGAGCAGCCCTTCTACATGATACATTCATAATGAAGGCCACTGTATATTCTTCACTAAGAAAACAAAAAAACTTGCTACACTTTAGACAGGCAACCTTGAACTTGTTATTCTAGCAAGAAAAAAAAGCAGCCTGCTAAATGTCACCATCACATGTGTGTGCTTTATTCTATGTAGGGCTTATGCTGTCTCATTAAGGGCTGCCTATGGCTTGTTACCCTGTCATTTTAAACAGTAATTAAAGCAGCCAGTGGGCATGCGGCTGTAGTCAAACTGATGTGAGGTCAAAGGCTTCTCCGCAGCGAGGGAGCAGAACAGGAGAGGGAAAGGCCATTATCTCCGGAATCTTCTCTGACTCCTAGGTGCTCCTTCAAGCTGCAGAGAGTACCACCTGAGATCAGCCAGGACAGGTGACGGGAATACAGAGTACAGTGGCCCCCCGGGGGTGGAGTCCACCAGAATCAAATCATTCACAATATGCTTTTGAGTCAACTCAGGCCACAGGATCTGTCCAAGCGGCCTGCACATGGTGCTTGTTCATGTTCTTACTTCCACTCATCTTTATTCTTTACATTGTATTGAAATATCAAAATGAAAGGAAGAAGCGAATCAAAATGACCTGGAATAAAACATTTTCAACTGCAATAAAGGTTAAGAATATGTTTTAAAACAATATGTTGTAAAGTTTTCACTTTGTTGATACTCATTGTTATCCTGACAGTAACGATATACAGTTTGTTAGAAAGGTTTGTAGACACTTTGCCTCCTTTTGAAATTTCTCGCTGTTACTTTTCAATAAAGCAAGGAAAAATAACTACTAAAGTAGTTCCAAAATTTTGGGTCTGAAAGGATGTGTAGTTGTTAAGAAGACATTTTGGGGTAAAGGAAATACAGATTACAGAAAATTTGCTGTAGAATAATGAAAGTGGACATCTCCGATGTGGCGTGAGGTTTTATGGATTGGTGAGGCTAAATGTGAGACCTTTGGGAGTAACAGGCAGCTGAACCAATGAAAGACTCTTTGAACCATGTGCGCAATCATTAGTCAAGCATGGTGGAGACTTAGTGCAAGTTTGTGGATGAATGACAACATCTAGTTGGCGATTTATTTTTCATTAAAATGCAGATATGTACAAAAATATATATATAAATTGCCAAAATGAAACTGTAACTATGTAAAATGTTGATTGAACAATTAAATCTATAATTTTATAGAAAAAAATGAAGGTGTTGACATTTACAATAAGACACTACTTCAATTGCATTCAACAATCCTGTTCGTGTAGTATATTTGTGGAACATATAAATGAGCATTGTTTTGTATTATATATCATTGATGATTCTAGATAAAGCCATCTATGGGGAAACTGCACTAGCATTTATTGTGATCTTCTACTCCCTCAATTCAGGCTAGTAACACCCATAGGAAGCTGGTGGCTGGACATTTTTGATTGGTGAACTATTCTCAGTCCTGCAGTAACAGGCTATGTTTACATGCAAGATTTTTGCCAATCTGATGAAATACAAGTAAATTGACCCAAAACGTTGCTCATGCATGGAGAACCACTTAAGAGTAAACATTACCATTACAGTCAAAATCAAGTGAGTCCAGTCAGAGTGAGATGAGTTTTCAGCTTGTGTTTGAATAGCTTCAAAATGATGTCAGACTCAGAAAAACGAACCTCACATGCCCTTATTTAAGAAGGACAGGAGGAAGACGTCGTGTTCTGAGACACATACGCTGGACGTCCGTCCCATCGCCGTCTTTTAAAGTCTCCTTTGCAGACCAATTTCTGCTCACGCCATGATGAACGTTTTAAACTTTTGCTGTGACGTGACGAACATGCGCAGAACGCACTTAAACTTTCCGACTGGGAATGTAATCGGATAGAGGCTTTACACGATTATTATTCTTCTATTTAATGGATTATTTACAGGATTACCCACCTCATTCAATCTGATAGAAATTGTAATCCGAATGGCCTTAAGTAGACTACACTATTCCGATTGAAGCATATACATGGACGTATTCTATTCTCATTGAGCTATTAGTCGGATTATTAATGGATTATTAGGCTGCATATAAAAATACCTACAGAGAGGTGTTTAAACTCCAACAGCACTGCTGTGTCTGATCCACTTGTACCAGCGCAACACACACACACACACGAAAAGAAGGGTGGTCTCTGACTTTTGCACAATTCTGTTTATGACAGTAGGGCTCATACAATATCCAGTTAGTGCAAATACAAGGAAGGTGCTTCTGTTGAAAAAGGCAGTGAGTGTATATGTGTCTCCAATGAAAAGCAATTGAATGTTACACAAAATCTACGTTTGCAATGAATATAATTTCTATGATTCAACAAGTAATGAATAGGCTGCCACTTCTCCAACTGTAACTAGTAGAGTGTTTACAAAGAGCCAAAGCGTGAACATGACACCATTCCATATTTTCAGTGCATTCCTGCTTAAATGTGTACTTCTCATTGATGTCTCTGGCCTCATGAAAGTCCTTATTTAAGCCGGCCTTGAGTCAGTCCTTCAGACTAATACACTGCTCTCGCTGGCTTTATGACAGAGGCTTCTATTTCACTAGAAATAATGATAATCCATGCCTGTGCGTTCTGTCCCTTAGTGAATGTAAAAAGCAGCACTGAGCTCTCACTTCATCTCTAGCCCTCCATTATCCGCCACTAAAATGGTTCCAATCTCCAAGCCCCCCATACCCCCCCACATCGGCCTCTCCGCACTCAGAATACGCTCTGTTTCCATCATTGTGCCTCCAGTGAACCTAAAATGAACTGTAACTCTCCTCTATTGTCACCTCTCCATTCTGCAGTGCTTCCACTGCTCTTTTTACCTCTCCTCTCCTTCACTGACAGTCGTTCCTGTACTGCTGTATCTGACCTGACTGACTTGCACAACTCTGTGATGTTGCGGAAGCCTTTGATGCTGTCGTTTATTTATTTTTTTCCCCCCTTTGCAGGTGGATGAGCTGCAGTGGCTGAGCTCAAAAGCGCAGTGCCCATTCCCACCTTTCACCGGTGCCACTTTGAAGCTCGTGTCGTGAGCTTCTCTCCAGGGAGATGAGGTCGCCTAATGCACCATCACACCTTTACTAAAGTATGTGCTTCTTTCATTTATTCCCATATCACTTACACTCTCAATTTTTTTTTCCCACAATGCCATGCTTCAAATATCATTTGTGAAATCACCACAGAAGAATCTTAATATACAGTACTGTAAAACACACTGTATTTTGAAGTGTACTTCTATACCTTAAAATACAGTGTATACTGACTTTTCTTAATGTCATATACTGCATGATACATTTTATGCTGAGCTTTACTTGAGGTCATTTACTGTATGATACGCTTTATACTGAGCTTTTCTGAAGGTTATATACTATATGAAACACTTTATACTGAACTTTTCTTAAGGTTATATACTGTATGATGCACTGTACATTAAGCTTTACTCAAAGTTATAAACTGCATGATACACTTTATACTGAGCTTTTCTTAAGTTTATACTATATAATGCATTGTACACTAAGCTTTTCTTAAGGTTATATACTGTAGGAAACACTTTATACTGAATATTTCTTAAGGTTATTTACATGGTGTGTTACACTTTATAGTGAGCATTTCTTAAGCTTACATACTACACTGTAGCTAATGTTTGCTTCTGGCTACATAATTTATTGTACAATAAACTGTTTACTGAGTTTAACTTAAGGCTATACACTGTACTACATAATACACCATATGTCAAACTTGAGGATATACACTGGATTATATAATACACTGTATCTGAGGTTTACTTAAGGTTCTATACTGTAGTATAAGTAAACAAAATCATTCCGAAATGTTTGATGTTTAACCCCTTAAAATCAGTATTTGTGCAGTACATAGCCTTAAATTCCCCATACTTTACTGGATAAGATACTGTATAATATTTGGCAGCACTATGATATAGTATATTTTATATATATATATATATATATATATATATATATATACATACTTAGCTTTACATATGGCTGTGTACTGTAGTGTATGACAAACTGTACACTGAAGGTAAAATAAAGCTATATGCTTTATGTGTACAGTTATTTAGTTTGGCCGTATACTGTACTTGGGCTATATACTGTACTGTGTAAAATACTGTATACGGAAGTTTATGTAATTCTATGCACTGTAGTGTATGATGCAATAAATAAAGAGGTATACATCATATACTTTGTGACATACTGCAGACTGATATTTACTAACGGCTTTGGATATTTTTTTATTTATGCACTCACTGAAACAGCAGGTCTAAAAAGTTTTCTCTTGTACCATAAAACACGCTGACTTTCTAAGCTATTCAGAAGCTTGACACAAGCGAGAAGCCTTTTAGGGGTAGAATCGGCTTGGTGTTTTCAGCAAAGTCTAAACAAGCCAAACAAAACCTACAGTTGCATGATTGATTGATGTTTATTGAGCACAGCACACAAGTTGGTTTGAAACGCATTGACAAGAAATGCAGTGTATTACAACAACTTTTACCACGACAGCTGCTGCTTAGAAAGACTTTGACATCCAACATTTGACAAAAGGAGATTACTGTAACAAAAGAAAACAAAGAACAGAACATGGAACAATGTGTTTGTGAAAAAGAATAAAGGGAATGTCAAAAATAGAATGCATTTTTTCTACACAAAGTTCCTGGAATTTCCCTGTTATCCAGTGACACTGAGTGCAAACTTTGTACATGAAATAATAATAATAATAATTATTATTATTATTATCATTATCATTATTATTATTATTAACAAATATTATATTGAAAGTTGATGCTCATTATAATTGATTAGACAGATAAAAGTACATTTTTATCACTCTGATAATTGATGCACTGATAAACAGAATAGACAGATAGATTGCCAGTACTGTGCAAAAGTCAGAGACATTTAACAGAAAAATAAACTAATAATAATAATACGTTTTTTTTCTTCACAGTGTTTTGTGTGTCCACTTTTTGCTTTCACTGCAGCTTCCATTCTTTGCTGACTTGCTTTCAGCTTTTCAGTGAAATCTACAGTGAATTTTTTCCGCACCACTAATGTTTAGCCTTTTGGTTTTTCTGCTTCTTATGATCCAAACACATTCAGTTGTTAATGTTAAGGTCTGGACTCTGGGGTGGTCAGTCTGTTCTGAGAAAACCAGCAGCATTTTTATTTTCTTTGATTTGCAAATTTTCTTCTATTCTGTCTGTTTCCTTTTCTCAGTGAGGTTTCTTAACAGCTACACATCCGTTCAGACCCAGAGAGCTGAGTGGTGTCCTCACAGTGGAAGGATGGACAGGTTTTTTTTTTTTAGATCTGTATCACCTTGATTTTCTGACTCTCTCTCAAAGATGTGCTGTTTATCTGGTGGTGATTGTTTTGGTGTCTACCAGGTCTTACATGGTTGTTCGGAGTCCCATTTTGCTTTCAGTCTCTCCTTCCTTGTGCAAATGGGTTATCTTATATCCAGTCTTCTTTAGAAATAAAGAAGAATCTGCCTTTACATGCATATGAACTTGAGTGACATCCCGTTCTTAATCCATAGTGTTTAACATGATGTCGGCCCAGCCTTTGCAGCTATAACATCTTCACATCTTCTGGGAAGGCTTTCCACAAGGTTTAGGAATGTGTTTATGGGAATTTTTAACCATTCTTCCAGAAGCGCATTTGTGAGGACAGACACTGATGTTGGAAGAGAAGGCCTGGCTCGCAGTCTCCGCTCCAATTCATCCCAAAGGTGTTCTATCTGGTCAGGACTGTGCAGGCCAGTCACGTTGTTCCACACCAAACTCACTCATCCATGTCTTTATGGACCTTGCTTTGTGCACTGGTGAGCAATCATGTTGGAACAGGAAGGGGACATCCCCAAACTGTTCCCACAAAGTTGGGAGCATGAAATTGTCCAAAATCTCTTGGTCTGCTGAAGCATTAAGAGTTTATTTCACTAGAAGTAAGGGGCCGAGCCCAACTCCTGAAAAACTTAGCACAATGCAGTCAGACAATTACTGTTCTCCTAGCAACTGCCAAACCCAGACTCATCCATCGGATTGCCAGACAGAGAAGCGTGATTCATTACTCCAGAGAACACGTCTCCACTGCTCTAGAGTCCAGTGGCGGTGCTTTACACCACTGCATTCAAAGCTTTGCTTTGCATTTGTAGCATGATTCTCTATAGTTTATCATTTATTTGACTCAGTCCATGGTCCACCTAGTAGTGACCTCTGCCCTAAGGTTTAAAAAATGTTCTACAGTCTAGCTGATAACTTCTCCAGCAACTAATTATTGTTATTATTATTATTATTATTATTATTAGGCCTCTGCTAAAAATTTTAATTTAAGTTTATGTATTGATGTGACTGGACAGTCACGGCAAATGTGTGTTAAAATGAGCCTCTTTAAACAGGCTTAGTCCTCAGCTAAGATCTATCATGAACAATCTGTCTCAAAGAACAACTTTCAGGCAGTGAAACAGTGGTGTTTGAGGAATAATAAAAGCAATCTTTCTCTGAAAATCATGATTCATACATCGTGGCAGCCTGTTCTCCCAGTAGAAACACGTATTATGAATAATAAAACAAAAGTGCTACATTTATTAATTACACTTGCAAAATAACAATGTGGGATTTGGTTTCCCAGCTATTTAAATTCAAGAGCGCACAGGAATCACAGCATCACAAACATGTCTCAATTGAAACAAGCCACTTTCTTTGGTGTCTACAAAACACACTGTGGCATTTTGGGGCCAGAATGAGTTCTTTGTCAGCCGTTGAGGTCATTGTCTTGTTTTGTTATCTGCTTTCAATGTCATTCTTTTTGACAAGCACAATTTGTAGTTCCACCATCCTTTCCCTCATTTTTTCCTGCTTCAGATGAGAGGGGTGGGTGGCTAGTCAGTCTGGGGAAATGAATTGTGTGCAGGAACCCTGGTCCTGTAGATCCCCTGCTAATGCTTTAAGAGCAGAGAAAAACAATTGTGACAGTAAACTGACTCATGTATTCATAAAAAAATTATCACCCTTCCCTTAAATATTCCTCTGTTATACAGTGACAGTCATTATGGTAATTGTCATGATTAGCTTTAAGAAACATGCTATTGGTCAGACTTCTGGAGCTTCTTAGGCTCAAACAGGACTGGGAGTTGATCACAAAAAGAAGCAGTTCTCCATTCCAGGCATGTGAGAATTGAGAGTTGATTCCAAAGCCTTGGGCTTGATTCCACACAATGATACTTAAGCAGTATTGGCACTCTGATGTCGCTGTCTAGATAGTCTGTGTGAAAAGTGCATCCTTCCACAATGCACACATCAATATATTGGCTGTATTTTGCTTTGGACTGAGTCAAAAACAACCAGATAGAGGAGAAACAAGACACATTGTTGTCAGGCTTGGACAGAATTCAGACGCTTGCAGACCACAGTCAGGTAAAAACAGTTCACTAACAAAGGGAGTGTCCGTAATCAAAGTCAGCCAGTCTACTATCAAAGACCAATACACCAAAACAGTTACCGTGAGGAGAGGCCAAAAAGCAATGTCCACAAAACTGAAGTGAGGTCAAACCAGAAATCACAATCCATAGAGACAAGGCAAAAAGGCAAGGTTGAAGAAAACAAAGCAAGGTTCATACAGAAAATGGCTCTGAATGAAAAAGCAATACTTTGCCCTGAATTGAACTAAAGCCTTGGCTTATATACTAAACTAACAGGTAACCATAACAAGGAACAGGTGTGATTGATCAGTAGCCAAGTGAGGCAGAACGTTGGAGAGCCATGTGAGGAGGGTTGGTGGTAATGCGATCGGGAATGGGGCTCTGGGTAATGGAGTTCAGAGGCTAGGAGGCAGAGACAGCAGTAATGGAGGAAAGTGTAAAAATTATAGTTATATACGTTAATTCAGGTTTGAGTTAGTTGTCCAAATTGTTGTACTAAAGTCATCAAAGTCATTATGCTGGGCTACAGAATCCGAATCCCTTTTGCGTACACAGTGATGTTCATACTGGGAATACCAAGCTAGCTTTTTTCTTATAGCTAGCTGAAGACCCATAGTTGTTGGTGTGTGATGAGGTGCCATGAAGTGTTAATGCAGTGCTCACTCCTCCAAAGTTGCATAGCGCTATAGCAGGCATTCCAGGCCTTAAGTGGCAATGACAGAGATGCAATTCTTCCTATCATGTCAGTGTACCAAGAAAATGATTTGCAGCTGCTATTTTAAGGTAAAATTGTTACATAATGTTGCTCTAAGCTTACTCGTTAGCTAACAGTGAAAGTTGTTTTTTAAAGAACATACAGTCTTTCCCAAGCAGGTCCCTCCTCACTAACACTCTATAGTAAGTGCTCAGATAAATTTATACTAGCAGTTGTGGCAGGGGCTTCTAGTGATGAGAGGATGCAAATACATGACATGCCAATGCCACTCTGCCTCAGAAGGAGGAAGGTGCGGCTACCATGGCTACATTTAGCTGTGTAGTCATCATGTGCTGCATTAGCTCTACACCATTTACAAGATGCAAGGATAAGAGCTTATCGAAGAAGAAAACATCTACAATTCTGGTACAGAATGGAAGCGTGCATAGATATAAGTCAGTAAACCTGGGGAGAAACGTACGTAGCTGCGTTTCACACATTCTGTGATTTTCTGAAAAGGCTTTGTAAGGAAAATCCCCCAAAAGCCTTATGTGCATAACCAAAAATAATATTTGACTGAATAATAACATGGGAATAAAGCTCTGTTCCCACTTGACATTAACATCTGTCTCAAAGGTACCACCCACATGTACTACGCTTTATTACATCTCTCGCTGCGTTTGCTGTCAAACATGTACCACAAATCCATGTTTGTGGAAGTAAAAGAGCTGTTATAAACTTTCAGACCACATGAACTACTAATGCGACTTGTTAAATGAAGCTGTGGTCCTTCATCACTGTCAAAGATGCATCAGGATGCTTTAGCAGTCACACTTAAACGCTATGTGGTCATATACATCCCTGACCACCTCCAAAGGTAGCATTAATGATCGGATCACAATGTGTCTCCATGATGCATTGTACCCTGTTCACACCAGTTCTTAGCACAGTCCACTAATGATTGGACCACCCAGGATGCATGTTAATGCCAAGTGTGAATGGGGCCTATCATTTGAGTGTCGTGATGAGTCTGGTCACTGGCTGTCAGATGGTTTTTCAGACCACTTCCACTTCTTGAAAATTACTTTGGGATAACCCTTAACCCTTAGAATCCAAAGCCGGTGGTCTGTTTGTCTGGCTGTCTTCTAGCCTTCATACTAAAGAAGCGGTTTAACTTACATGAAACACATATTACAACAATCAGCAGAACTTTCCCTCTCTAGCCATAGGGAATTCATTGAGGTGCATGCTGCAAAGTATCAGAGTATGAACTGGCTCAGAAAAAGACCCAACATTCACCCCCTTTTCTGGTGATATATCTCTGTTTTTAAGCTTCATAACTCAGGAATGGGTTACACAGGCACACTTTGGCAGGAATTCTGTTATCATATCTCTGTTTTGATTCTCTATAAATATCACATACTGCATGTGTTTTGGTCCAGCACTTCGCTTCGTGTCTCCCATGGAGTGTAGAGAGTGATCCAGAGAGCTATGAATTATCTAAGCATTGAGAAAAATGAATCCAGCAAACTTCCAATGCAGTATTTTCAAGTGAAACTTTTAGAATTAACTGTATATTTCTAGCTTTATCTTTCAATTTCCATTGATTTTAAGCATTATAACATCCTGACCATAAAATAAGTACTTTAAAAGTACTTATTTGGATCCTGAGCACAACATTCTATGGCCTACCATGCTGGCTATGACAATTTTAGCACTCGCATCTGTCCAAAAAGAGAGACAATCAATAAAAATGATGTCTATCTTATGCTGACCAGTAGGTGTTAGATACATTTTTGATTTTTGATTTTAAAAAATTAGGTTTGCAATATTGTTTATATAAACATATCAAATAAGTGCATATCTGAGTAGTCCATAGGGATTATAAGGTCTTGCTATGACAGTTTTAGCACTCAGCATGTGTCCAAAAAGAGAGACAATCAATAAAAATTATGTCTATCTTATGCTGACCAATTATTTAGTCATAATAATAAGCCACAGAATTGACTACAGTCAATCTAACACTCTTATGATTTCTGAGATGTCTGAACTATGACTTTTATGACAGTCTGTACACGTAAAGCTAAAAAATAGCAGGTGTTAAGTACATTTTTGATAAAAAAAATAGGTTTGCAATATTGTTAATGTAAACATATCAAATAAGAACATATCTGAGTAGTCCATAGGGACTATAAGGTCTTCTGAAAATAACATGTGGGATGTGTGACTGTCTGAAGTGAATGCTTTGTAATTCTGTTATTTACATACCAAAAACTCACACAAAACTACACCAGAGTTCTAAAAGGGTTAAATGAAGCAAACCCTCCATGAGAACGTGCACACAGAGGCAGAGTGGATCGGACTGGAATGAGACTGTGGGGGGGCTCGGTAAACAGTTGTAGAGTTGGGACTTCCTGCTGACAATCTCCAGACTGATAAATGATTGGAAGAGATGTGAGCCATCACACCCAATCAGATATCAAAACGCAACACAAGGTGCTTTCTGAAACAGCACACCACTTGAAAAGATCAGACCACCATTCTCTTCCTAGCAGGTTCTAAAGCCAAACCTCATCCCTTTTATTGTTAAGCGAGTGCTGTATCCCTGAAAGTGCTGCATCTTTCCAGGTTATTTAGCTCCATGAATAATCTCCCGCCGAAAGACTTTCTTTGCTGCTGTGCACTGACGGTTGAGCAAGGCTTTGCTGTGTTCAGCGCAGGAGAGGAGGAGAAGCTCTTGTTTTGTGTCGGGTGTGGGAGATGAAATGTTGAGTGTGTGCGTGTGCCAACATCTAAAGGCCTCTCTGAGAATGCATTAGTTTTGCATGGAAGGAAACAACAAAGCAAGACTCCACTCGTGACAAGCCAAAGCTTCTGAAATTGAAGAGAGCTTCATGTTCTTTGGCTTTCAGAAAGCGACTTGTGTTTTATTCATTGATAAGCAAAGTGAGTGGGGACATGTAATGGGACTTGACTTTGTACATTACAGGAGCTCCAGTGTGCAGTATTAATTTATGCTGTTTAAATAAAAATAAAAAGTTATCCAAGTGGGATTTATCTGACACGATAACTTTGATGAGTTACTCTATGGACCGGTTGAGTGGCAATGCTTGTATAGTGTTTTGTATTGTACCCATTGAAAAAATACATTTTGCTTTGCTTTGTATAGTTTGTCTTGAAGAACTATGAATGGTGATTCCAGTGTACTTGTAATGGAGTCTTGACTGAAAATGAATTGTTTAATCCTTTCACAAGTATGGTCCCACTGGTGGGATTCGCTGTGGCTGCTCTCTAGATAGTATGGTCCAAGTTATGGGATTCAAACACAACATTAGAACTTTCAGCCTCAAATGCTGACACAAAATCAGAGTCTCTCTGTTAATTTGTCCTTCACCAGCAGCGTATCCCCAAAATACAGCCAAAACATGTTTACATTTTGCAATACATTGATCAGTGGTGTTAATCGATGGAGGTAGATATTCATACTGACAGCTTCTACTTTGTGAGTTTGAATAGTCTATTGCTGAGCTGTTGTCTGTTGTTGCTTCTATTTTACAATAATACCACTTACAGTTGGCTGGGGCAGATCTAGCCAGTCACAAACGGTTAAGTGTTTAAACATTTAAAGTTACTGAAGTGTTCATTTAGATCAATTCTTCTGCCAATGACTGCATGGCAATGTACTTGCAGACAATTTTATGCATGTGTTAGCAATGGGGGTGTGTAATAATTAAGGGGTGTGTACACATACATTTGGTCATATTGTGTCGTAATGTCTCTATTTCTCTCTAACTATGCTTTTGTTTATGTTTCTACTGGATTTTTCTTTGTACAGATGGTTTTGAAATTTGTTTTTTGGGAACTCGTAAAGAGTTACATAGAATACAGTACTATGTATTTAGATTACTTTTTCTCAGAGGTAACCTCATTACATTGTAAGAGAAGTAATTAGTAATTTCTAAATACCTCTGTACTGGCGCTAATTGACATGGTGCTTCATCATGCTGGAAAGCCATTTGAATATGGATAAATTGTGGCCATGAAGGGATGCACATGGTCAGCAACAATGCTATGAATAGATGTGGCACCATTTCTCCACCTCCACCAGCTTGGACTGTTGACATAAACCAGGGTGGGTGAATGAATTCATGCTGTTGGCACCACATTCTGACCCTACTATCTGTGTGCCTCAGTAGAAATTGTTATATATCAAACCAGGCTACTTTTTCCAGTCTTCCCCTGTCCACCTTTTGTAAGCCTCTGCCCACTGCACCCTCAGCTTTCAGTTACTGGCTGTCAGAGGGGTATTCCTATGTGGTCTTCTGCTGTTTTAGCCCATCCACCTCAAGTTTTGACATGTTGTGCATTCTGAGATGCTTTTTAACCACCACAGTTATACAGAGTTACCACTGAGTTGAGTTACCATGGCCTTTCTTTCAGCTTAAACTAGTCTGGCCAGTGTTGACCTCTCTCATCAGTAAGGCCCTTCCAGCCACAGATCTGCCACTTCCTGGATGTTTTTCTTTATTGCACCATTGTAGTCTAGAGACTGTTGTGTGTAAGAATCTCAGGAGATCAGCAGTTATAAAAGTACTCAAACCAGCATGTCTGTCACCAACAATCATGCAATGGTCAAAAATCACTAAGATCAAATTTTATCCTCATTCTGATGGTTGATTTAAACATTACCTGAAGCTACTGGCCTGTCCCTGTATGATTTTATGCACTGTGCTGCTGCCACACAATTTGCTGATTAAATAATTGCATGAGTGAGTAGGCGTACAGTGGTTCCTAACAAAGTGCTCGGTGAGTGTATTAGGTTCATTAACAACTCTGAGAACTGCAAACTGAAGCTTAGCCTTGCAGTTGTTGAAGTGTTAATGCCAACTTTCATGTGCTGTTTTAAGCTTATAGCAGGGTGTATTCAGTGGAATGGCATTCGATGATGGATCTACTTGGTTGAGGAAGAAGTGGGAAGGCTTTACTTCATAACCAACGACAGCTGCCTCTTTGTCAGAAGCATAAAGATGAAACTCGAGTTTTAGGAGGAGACGTGGCTTTGGCGCGTTAATGTATGAGACATCAGATTTGTACCCTGTAATAAATCAACGCCGAGAGTGGGGATTATTTGGCATAACAGGGGCACGCACTTGACAAATGAGATGTGAAAACAATCACTTTGAATAATGCCAGTCGCCCCCACAGGATCTGACTCTGGAAGTGCTAAGAGTGCATATGTGTGTGTGTAGCGCACTAGTTCTGCCCTAATAGCTCCATAAAACATGCTCTCCAAACCAACTCCACAGTCGTAATCATGCCCCGAGACACAGGCCTTTTCTCACTCTTAATGAATTCCGTCTCGCTACCGTTGATGGGAAGAGAAAAAGAAATTAAGAAGGAGCCAGCATTAAATATTTCTCATTTTTATTTGCGGAGAGGTAACCTGTGAGTATTGGAATGTAATTTCTCCCTCTTACATTCTTCGATATTGATTTGGTTAAAGCCAGAGTCATCATGTCTGTACGCGCCACTCTCATTTACATGGCAGTCTAGGAGCTGTTGAATCTCCTGCGGAGAAAATTGCATTCCGGAAATAAATGGATTTCATCTGCTCCTCTCCTTTCTCACTGGTGAGCATTCCGAGAGCTCGGGAGGTAATGAAATGTTGGAAGACTGAGATGCATATGTGCACAGCAGAGTGCTTGGCCCCCACAGATCTCTGCATGTGAAGGATGGCTTTTAGCTCTGAAACACGGTCCAACATCCTTACCATAAAGCAGCTGCAATTGTTTCCCTATAGAAAACATAGGACTCATCTGGCTTGCTTTGCACTTGTGCACATCTTTTTGCAATATAGTACAAATTATGCACACTATAATGCGCAAAAGTCAGAAGACACCATTTATACACTTAATTCCCAGTCAAAACATCCATTAAGTGCAAGTTATTTATATTTTATAGTCAGGAAAAAATCAGTAAACCTATTTTAATAAAAAAATTCCACAGCAACTAAATCTAATATCAATTATTTCAGTATTTAGTGTCCACTCTTTGTCCAGTTCTTTTCAGAAGACTTGCTTTCGTTTTTCCAAATCTGCAGGGATATTTTTCAGTTAAATTTTGTGCTGCACTCATATATTTGCACTAAAAAAGGTCATTTCACACCTCATAGTGGTATCCGGCAAATGGCCACATGAAGCCACGTACAGGTTGGCATGGTGACCATGGTGCTGGTGAAATTGGACGGGTACCAGAAAAGAGCTTTAGCAGAGTGGATTGTTTATTCAAGGTGGATAGGTGGATGCCTGTTTGGCATCTAAATCAACATCTGGTTTATTTCATCACTGTGATCGATGGCAAATTTGAGAAAATTGAACTCTTAAAGGGACATTGCCAATTGTGGAAATTTCCATTGTGGCTTCATTGAAGACAATGGAATAACGGCTTGCTGTGGTTCATCTACTGCAAACATGTAACCACAGCTTTCGAAGTTGGTTGCACTTTCTACTTTTCACAATTCATTTTTTTGCAAAGACGACCAGTGATGTTAAGGTCTGGGCTCTGTGGTGGCCAGTCTATTGTTCTGATAACACCAGCAGCTTCTTTGTTTTTTGTCTTTTTTTTTTCCCGACAGATACACGTCCTTTCAGACCCACAGTGTTGAGGACCATATCATCATCTCACAGTGGAAGGATGGCCAGAAACTCTTCCACGTTGTCAGGAGGCCTATTTTCTCTGTACTCTTTAATCAGTTACATTTTTTTTTTCACTTTTCTTTGATTTTTCTCTTCCTTATGCAGTGCATTTTTGAAATTTCTAATATCCTAAGTGCTGAGAAACGCCACCCACCATCAATCACCCATTGAGGGACAGGGTAAAGGGGAACTAACAAATTATGCAAAGCAACATATGGACTACAATCTTGGTAAGTATACCTAATAAAGTGGCTTGTAAGTATATATACAACTTGCACTTGGAATTTCATGTTGTTTATGCATTATGTTATATTATACCCTTAAAAATGTCTATGGCCTCCAATGACTAACTACCTACCTACCTAAATAAATAAATACATTTTTACTATTCAAAGTTAAGAATTCACCTCCTGCTTCTTGGAATAAAAATCCAGAGCGTGATTTAAAGTGCTGAGATTTCTACGGCCTTGTTCAGACTTCCCACTTCAACTTCACCCAGACTTAAAAAAAAATAAATGACCCTCCACAGCTTTGTTTTCAGAAAACAGCAGTCCTCCAAGGACACGGTTCAGATTGTGGCTCGCCATTAAGAGCAGAGTGCCACAAAATAAGACCTCATTAGCTGTTAATGAACATTGTGATGGATATTTGTGTGTGTGTGCGTGTGTGTATGTGTGTGGCTAAGACCGCAGGCTCTGAGTTCTCAGACCATCGAGATATTTGCATAAACAACAATCTTGAGTGAGCTGAAAATGCTGTGAACGATCTCTCGAGTGCAGGCTTTGATCAAAACAATGAAAATTAAAATGGTGCTTTGCAGGTTGTAAAGGGATCTGCACAAGCCTGAAGCTTTAAGGAAATACTCCAGTGTTTTTCAATTTGCTTTGGTATTGCAACGTTGATTAGAACGGAAAATGATTACAACATGTTTCCCTGTAATAGAAACCTGAAACCTTGAAACCCGCTGATACTAAACTCACTTGTGGTTAGTGGGAAAATGCAGATAGGTGGCTATTAGAGCTTGGCTTTCAGTTTGGACCACAAATGTCAAAATGGACATGGAGGGGAAAAAAAAGAAAATAAATAATGATCATTTCTGCTAGCATATTTATGGGATTTCAGTAGTATGTTAGCACTAAGCTAATAGTGATTCACATGAACATTTTTGGCTATTCTGGATCAAAAAAGGACAGTTGATACTTCTTAAACTATTTCAGGTTTTATTCACAGCTGAGAAAAGAACTCGTTTACATATAAGTGAAATGCATTGGACAGGCTACCACTCCTAGATCTTGGCCCAACTCATTGAAAATCAACACGATTGGTTGATTCCACTATCACTTCCTAACGTACATGGGATAATCTGAGTTGTTAGGCATTTAGTTCAGCTCCTGAAGATATAATCAATAGTAGAGCTTGCTTAGCTGTTTCCACTAAGATACAGCAGAGAAAAAAAATCCTCACTAATTCATTTTCCATTTATTATGAGTGTGTTTACATTCAATTAACAATCCAATCATAATCAGATTTCTGCAGTTATCTGATTATTCATATGGTCATGTAAACTGTATAATCTGATTTAATAGATTGGAGTAAGGTGTAGAAGCCCGATTGAAAAATCTGATAAAGAGGCTGGATTTTAGCTCAGTAATCAGATTTTCTCAGTGCAGGTGAACTCTTACTCTGATTTCTTTCGGATCTCTCAGTCTGTGCATGTGCAAAAATTGATGGCGGTCCTGGAAATAAACAAGCAGTGTTGCTGTGAGACGCAGCAAAACACTTTTGGAGCGACACTGAAACCAAATGCATGTTTGACGAAATACAGGATTTAAATATTCTTCATCTTCTGGATGATGTATGTCCACATTTTCAGGTAAAGTGGTACAAGGTTAAAAAAAAAGAAAAAGATGTGGCATGAAGTTTGATGTTTATGTCACGTCTTCTTCTGTGAGTTTATTGGCTGGTTGCAAAGCAGAAATCTGATTAGTGCCTGACTCATGAAGACCTGGAGTTTCCCTATTATCTGATTACTCAAGTGCGTCTAAACGCGTTGAATGAATTACTGACAAAATCTGATTTCCTGCAGTGATTGGATTATAAAGCACTGAATGAAATATGCAGAAAAATTGCAGAATGAAATATAACGTTTTATTGATTTACTGCATTAAGGTTGGTGGTCCAAAGTTTCATCAGTTTCCTGAGTTTAATTCATTTAGAAAAAATATTAATTTCTCACAAACCTTCAGTGACTGTTCAGCCACTGTCCAAGAGATTGTATTCTAAGTGAATTTTGAGTCTACAAGCTATTTTCATACAGGAAAAATGCAGAGCTTTGTGTGATGCAAACCCGGCACTGATCAAGAAAATGAATAGTGTTACCATCTTATTAGTCAGTAGCAAAGTGACAGGAAGAGACTTTGTCTGAGTGATGAATATAGGCCTGTTTTCAAGAGCCTGCTGTCGTGAATGCTTCCCACCAGGTGTGAAGGTGTGAAGAAAGCAGCTGTACTGTCACTGAATGCTACCCTATCATTACCAGGGCTATATTTTGTGGAAGAACAGTTTGTTTCACATTCTAGAAAATGTGTACTCTCTTCCCGGGTTAAAAATTTTATGTAGTTTTTTCTTCTGTGAACTAATGTTACACTTATTACACATAATAAAACCACTGGCCTCCTGTTTAACTTATTCCATGATATATTCTTTAGATAGTTTAATGCTGTTAAGGATTTAAACAAAAAGCTTTAAAGTGACACCCTGCCAAGTAGTCCCCAACTGCTCCCCGGGGCCCCCACTGCTCCGGCGCTGCGGATTTGGCTGCCCACCACTCCGGGCAAGTGTGCTCACTGCCCCCTAGAGTGCGTGTGTGTGTGTGCTCACAACGTGTATGTGGTGTTTCACTTCACGGATGGGTTAAATGCTGAGGTGAAATTTCCCCATTGTGGGACTAATAAGGGTCATTTAGTCAGTTAATCTGTAAATTTGCCCTGAGAAGTGTATACTGACAGAAATCATGTTTCCTGATAAAAGGCATCACAATCATTCTAAATACTGCAGTAGTACTTAACACTGGAATGGAGATGTTTTTAAAATTGTCTTAGACTTTATAGTGTTTGGATTTGGACTTGTTTTGGTCTCAACCATTGGTCTGGCCAAATGTAATAGTTGGTCAGGATTGAAACCAGCTGAATAACTAAAATATAATTTTTTTCTTTATTATTCTCAGGCAACATACACTGATGGTAACATTTTATTTGGATGTTCCACTGTGGATGCTTTGTAAATGCTCAGTATATCTTTAAATAATGTCGGTACCAAAGCTGGAGCCTGTCCCAGCGGTCATCGGGTGGAAGGCAGGATACACCCTGGACAGGTCACCAGTCGATGGCAGGGCAAACAGACATTGCCTAGGGGCAATGTAGCATGTCCACTTGACCTAACTGCATGTCTTTGGACTGTGGGGGAACACCCAGAGGAAACCCATGCAGAGCACGCAAACCCCACACAGAAAGAACCCTGGTTGCCCGGCTGGGGAATTGAACCCAGGCCCTTCTTACCGTGAGGTGACAGCACTACCCACTGCACCACCATGCTGCCCCACTCCACTGGTCCACTGCAGATGCTTTGTAAATGTCTGATTATAAGTAACAATCAACTAAAAACAAGTTATTTTGATTAAATCTATCCCAAACACTAAACCTAACCATAACCCTAACCTCAAGACAAAACCTACACCTACCCCTAATCCTAATCATAACCATAAAGGTGTTGATAATCAACTGAACATCACCAGAAAGTTTGTTAATGATTTAAGTATCTGTATGTCTAGAGCATCTATAGGGGACCATCCAAATTAAGTGTGGCCAAACTGACTTGTACTGAAGTGATGGTTGTGTTTGAGAGAGCTAATCGGCATTGCCATTGTTGCAAGAAATTCAGGCTTCTGATTGGCTTTTGAAAAATGAAGGAAACTTCTGGCTATTAGACATGGACTGGCCATATGGACTCCAAGTGAGCCAAGCGAGTTCTCCCACTGGTAGAAATTAAGGAGCTAAACTGTTAAATTAAGCACTAGCATAATTAAGACGTGACAGTGGAAGCAACCAATCATGTTTCGATTACCAGAAAAAGAAAAGATGCCAGGTGTTGTTATTTTTCAATAGCTGAAGTATTCATGTAATGTCAAGGTCTACTACAAGTTCCCATATTTAAAATTTCATGAAAAATGTAAATAAAATGAATTAAAAATAAAACAGAACCGAAGTGGTCTCAGTCTAAATTTATTCAGTTTTTTGTTAATATGGCCCTTTTAGTGGTTGAACATAGATGCTTAACTGACTGAACTGAAGTGGTACCTGATCAGTACATTTTACTAAGTGGAAAACAGTGGCAGCTCTATGGACGCTTTACTGAACTACAAGATACAATTTATACATGTATAATTTATCTATGTTAATATATTTTTATGTTATAATTTCAACTAATAGATATAATACCTTTACAAGTGTTGAAAGGGAATGTTTAACCCCTTAAAATCACAGTATTATTACATACTAAGTCCTTTTATTCAGTAACTACAGGAACTCCAATGCAGCCTGGTTGAACTATTCTTTGGTTATAGAAGTGGGTAATAAAACTTTGGGCCAGTCAGTAGACCCTGACTTTTTTACAGGTTAATCTACAACTGCCAATAATATTTATGTGAATTAATGATACCTTAATACTAACACATGACTATAATTCCACAGATGCCAGAAATTAGCATAGTTGTTGAGTTGTAAATTTGGTTGAAAGGCTGAGTCAAAGTCCAGCGCTTAATAGAATCCAGTAGAAAGGTTGAAGTAGGTGAAATAGCTCTATAATGAAGGGGCCAAGATTCCCACAAGCCAATGTGCAATTGTGTATATACTTTTGATATGTAGTTATATATTTTATAGATACGTCATTTTTCTGCCTGTTATTGCTGCTATTTGCACCCGTGGTAGTAACATTGCCAACCACTGCTGCAAACATCCAGGGTGACATTATATCTCTGTAGAGTGTAGGGACAGCAGAGTGAGACAGAAAGAGTGAGAGAGTGTGGCAGAGAAGTTACTATTTTAGAGGCATCTTCCTGTTTGGTCCTAACAGAGAGTAATGCTGCCCGCTGGTGAACCGAGAGTTTTGGCTTTTGTCTCTTTGTAGCTTTGATAAATGATGAGCGCAGTAAGGCTGCAGAGAGGTGCTCCCTATGGCCCACCCACCTGCCTTCTGCACAACACTGATCTACACAGCTCTGCCAAAACAATGCAAGCATACTATATAAGCATGTATAATTAATGTGGGGCTGGACAGGCTTTTCCATCAGGATAGCAACACTTGCATTCATTATTCTAAACAGCTCTAGTAGCAAACGATTTTTTTAAAGTTCATATATCATCCAAGGCTGATCTGATTTTTTTTTCTCAGACATACGAAAGCGTCCGTTTTTGGAAGCAAAGCTGCAAAAACTGTCCCGTCATGGCTATAATGTCACAACCGTGGAGACATTTACTATGCTTGCCCATTTACATTGCAGTGATATTAAGTCTTATTATCACAGACAGTCTGCAGGAGAGTTATTAGAGTAGAAGAAAACGATTAAACATGGAGAAACAATTAAACAACTGCCTGTTTCTGGCTGTTGGTAAGCAAATGCATTAAAGCCACATTCATAAACTCTTATCAAGACCAAGTAAACAGCGGCTATCTCCATTTACCCTCTGAAACGGCCTCATCAGGCCTGTCGGTGATAGGACTGGTCAGCACAGGCACTGGAATTCACCAGCATTCATTCACTTTTCTTGTTGGAAGTTGAATGCATGCTTATCAGCTCTAGCAGGTTAAAAATAAATTCACATTCCACCCGCAGCACTCAGTTCATCAAGCCATTGCTGTCCCCCTGGTTGAAGGCTTTGCGGCTTTGATTGACTCTCTTCAAACAATGCCGTACAAATAGAAAAGGAAGAAAGAGAGATGAATCTTTAGTCAATAGCACTTCCATTTACTGCTTTTAGACTTCCTATTACATGGCACAAATGCAGGCATTGAATGGCAATCATAGTGTCAGTGTATGAATAAGTGTAATTTTAGATTTATGCTGCTAATGGCATGGGTTCTCCAAGCGCCAGTTTTTTCATTAGACATGTGGTTTAGTCTCTGTTGCATTTATATGCCACCTGTGTTACATGTAAAGGACACCTAGTAAAAACTCCAACCACAAAGCAGTGCACGGAGATTCACTTTGTAATGCTCTCCAGAAAACACTAGAATGACTAACATATTGGCAACACTTTACTGTAGAGCAGTGTTCAAAAGCTTTTATGGCACATACATAAGCTTGTCATAGCAATTAAATTCCATTAGGACTTATCTGCTGTAAAGTCATCTGCTGTATGTCAAATGATCAGAATGAACCCCTTACAATCACTGGTTTATTACATACTAAGGCTTATTATGACACTTTGGGCCCACCGGCAGGCCTTGGCCTATTACGGGGTCACTGTGACATACACATAGTCTATGTCATTTCACTGCAGAAAGTGTCATAACACATTTTTATGTCACCTTACATTGACATCAAAGCTGGCAAATTCAACCCTTATCACAATTGACCCCAATGGAATACAGTTTGGTTCATAAATATTTTGACAAAGCTGTCTAAAACAACATTTTGGATTTTTTAAGTAATATAAAATTTCAGATTTATTTTGAGGTTATTTACATCTAAATTGGTCAGCAGTCTAGGATTGTAAGTCTAAAGGGATGTATTATCTACTTCAGAACTTAAAGGATGGCTTTTCCCAGAGTAGGACAATGACCTAAAGCATGTGGAATGCAGTGGCCAAATCAATCCCCTGACCTCAGTCTAACTGAACATGCATATTACTTTCTGAAGGCAAAATTGGGGTAAAGTGCTTAAAGAACAAGTAGGAATTGAAGACAACTGCAGTGCACATTTAAGGTCCTACGAACTGCATATGTAGTACGTATGCACATGGCTACTTTGTCGACATCCAAATATTTATGGACCTTTTTCATTAATGTTTATGTAAGTCTATGGCAGTTGTCATTAAGGCCTTATGAAGGTGTCATGTAGCCTAATGAACCCTGCCCTACAATGAATTGCTGCCCGAAGGTCTTTTTGTTCAGTGTGTCACATTTGAAGATCAAAGCTGTCAAGACAGCACAGCTTCAGATTGAAATGCTAATGCAGTGCAATATGTTTGTAAAGCAGCTCTCCAGTACAGTGATTGCATTTAATGATTTGTTTACTATATGTGGAGGTATCATACGGTTCTTCTTCAGCTTGTGTATGAGTTATTTCTGATTTTCTGAGTTTCTGTTGTCTCTGTCATGGAGTGTTTTTGCAATTATCATTGGACTGAATGTGTAGGGCATATATTTGAATAAGCAGTACTTATGTGTTCTTGTATGTCTCCTCCCACATAGTCTATTAATTATAATTGAACCTTGTCTGCTGCTGCTTCTCTAAGCCTCCTCTGTCATGTGCAATGAGCCTGAACATCCTGAGCCCTGGTTGTGTCTGCACTAATTCAGAGCCAATAAGTGAGAGAGTGTGTGTGTGGCCTGTGTGTGTGTGGCCTGTGTGTGTGTGTGTGTGTGTGTGTGTGTGTGTGTGTGTGTGTGGCCTGTAGGGGGCATGTGCTTTGACATTTTCTGGACAATAAACCCTCCAGTGGTGAAAGGAGCTGATACCACTAATTAGAAGGGGTGTCTAGATACTCGTGGAAACATACAGTACTGCGAAAGTCAGAGACCACCATTTGTTCATTTTATTTTTTGTCAAAAGAGCCATATTATATTGGGAGACTGTGGGATGTAGAAAATGCAACCAGCTTGATAGACTGAGCTTTGGAGGAGTGAAAGAAGTAAGGCCCAACCCCATTTCTTATTTTACCCCCGCCCCTTGTTTTCGATTGTTACCTTGCCCCTTGGAACTGAGCTACAAGGGGTAGTAGTCAAAATCTTTCTTACGAAATAGGATCCTCAAATAAAAAGAGCATTACTTCATTAACACTAGAATGACTAAATGGGGCAGTCGTGGGCTGGAGGTTAGGGAATTGGCCCTGTGACCGGACGGTTGCTGGTTCGATCCTCAGGGCCGACAGCACATGACTGAAGTGTCCTTGAGCAAGACACCTAACCCCCAATTGCTCCCCGGGTGCTGTGGATAGGGCTGCCCACCGCTCCGGGCAAGTGTGCTCACTGCCCCCTAGTGTGTGTGTGCTCACTAGTGTGTATGTGGTGTTTCCCTTCACGGATGGGTGAGGTGGAATGAGGTAGAATTTCCCTGTTTGTGGGATTAATAAAGAATCACTTAACTAAAGCTATGAAATTTTTCGTTCATTGTGTAAATAAAACACTCATAATATTTCCTTGTTTCAGTTTAACATAATTTCAGCATTTCCTTGTTCGAGTTTAATTTTGTTTCATTAGTTCATTCAGTCAGTCGTTCACACTGCTGGCTAGGTCGGAGTGAACTACCCAGCTAGCAAGGTGCACACAATGGCAGACAATGATAATACTGTCAACCTGATTTTGGCAAATTTAGTAGTTAGTACTGTATAACTAATCAAAAATGGTATTTATAATATATATATATATATATATATATATATATATATATATATATATATATATATATATATATATATATATATTTATATTTATATATTTACAGGCTTAAGAAGAGAAAGACAGATGTTACTAATAGGCTTTCTGGATGCACCACAGAGCTGCTGCCTCAGTGCTTCTCTGTTAATTAACATAATAAATGTTGACTTATGGTCCAGCTAATTGCTGGCAAGAAGGAGGGGTGATGTCCTGAGGATCCTGAAATCTCAGTCATGTGTTAACAGGCTACTAGTGCTGCTCTGTAAGTGACCCTGTAAGTTCAGCTCCTCACTGCTGGGCTTTAGTTAAATTTACGGAGTCATATGCCTTAAAATAAGTGGGATACGACAAGTATTTAATATTGCCAACCTTTACTTCTTCAGTGAGGTGAAGCTGAAGTTCTTGTTAGAACTTTCCTGTTCCTCCTTAAATGGAGCAGCAGTAACATTCTGGCACTTCAAACGTCGGAACAGCTGGACTGTTTAAGGTGGACCTGAGAATTTATCTAGCTAGCTGCTGAGACATCAGCATAGTGTTAGCCATTTTTATGCTTGTTGTGAGGAAAAGGATTATAACACATTTAAACAGCATTTAACTAAGATAATACAATGGATATCAGAATTTTTATGGGAAGAAATTCACATTTGTGGGTTTCTTTGGTCACTTGCGCAGCCATCTTACTAGATTGGATTTTTTTCTCATAACACTGTTTGGAATGACCCTCTAAACACCTTTGTTTTGTCATCTGTCAAACATGGTGGTGGTAGTATTATGATATAGGCATGTATGGCTGCCAGTGGCAGTGGTTCATTTGTATTATTGAGGATGTGACTGCTGACCAAAGCAGGAGGATGAATTCTAAAGTGTAAAGGGCTATATTATCTGCTTGTTTGGGGTGAGCCTCTAAAACACCTCCATTTGGAGGGCCGTGTAACCCTAACATTTCGCCCTGCCCCTCTATCTCAGCAAAAAATGATACTCCCTATCCCTAGCGAAGTGGTGGGGGGGTGAAATGGGACTGGGTCCAAGTTTCCTGAAAAGAATGGAAGCTGCGATGAAGACAAAGGGCTGTGATAAAGACACAGTGTTGACACACTAAATACTGTGTAAAAAAGGGTATTAAATTTAGTTACTGAGGCTTCTGTGTGATGTTTTATTAAACATGTTCACATGTTTATATATTTACATAAAAATTCAGTTTTTTTCCTGATGCTGAAAAATGAAAAATTACTTTTAACCATTTTGACGGGAAATGAGATAGGGTTGGCCTCTAAAATTTGCATAGTACTGCATATAAACAGTATCCTGTGCGTATAATACCCCTTCGTCCTGTCAATTTATAAAAACACACCTACACAGGTGTGTGTTTGCTTGTTTGTGTGAAGTCTCTGACACTGACTCCTGTTTCACCCCACCATCTGCTCCTCTGCCGCCTTATTGGCTGATCTGTTGTCTACTGCCTCATTGGCTTGTTCAACTATAGACCCTTAATGACTGACTGAGTCCTGCTTAGGCCTAATTTGCATGCTTGCTTCCTATTGGCTGGAACTCTTCAGTCTGAAAAAAAAATTGACAGATTTGAAACTAGAAGTTCTGAATTCTTTATATAGTGTAGAGTACTTATTTATTATTTACTACAAGGTCACCTTCCTACAGTGAACCAACAGCAGGTGTTTGAATGACCTGCAGAAGCAGTTCAACACTCATAAAACAAAGAGCCCAAATATCTGGATATACCTGCTGAGTATGTTTATTGTCACGGCAGTTCCAGATGTCATTTGACATTTCCAGAAGCAGTGGTCAGCAAACATACAGAGAAGGTTATCAGAGGCTTATCCTTGACTGTAAACACAACAAGCAGGGATGCTATGTCCACAGCAGGAAACAAGGAGGTAGAATTTGTGAGTTATAAATATCCAGACCCAAAGTTGGCATCAGTGCAGGGAATGGTCAGGTTTAGTGGAGCTAGAGCATAAATGTTCCAGATTGGAATAAAGCATCTAGGACAAAATTCAGGCTGCCCACAGCAGCCTTTCAGCTTACCATCATAAGATGATGTCAGCAGAAGGATTAGACTCTGTGTTTCTAGCAGTATTTGAGCAAATTTGCCATGTTTTAGAGAACATGTACACAAAGAAGTCTATACATTTGCTCAGCAGTGTCAGGACAACACTTTAAATTGTGTGGAATGTTTGGAATGGAATTGTAAATGTTTAACACTGAAATAAACTGAGGTGCAGATTCAGTCCTGTCAAATGACAATCCAATGTAAATGTAGCTAATAACTATGTAATTAATAGTAGTTACTATATAATTACTGAAAGTACAGCAAATGTACAGTAACAACTCTTTCCAGAGGTTGACACTGGCCTAAAACCAGCAATAGTTAAGAAGAAATCTCAGCACTGAATGTTATAGAGTTGAATTATTAAGAGTTGAGTTTGCATATTAAGCACAACCTCAAGATCTCTCTAACC
Organism: Pygocentrus nattereri; assembly: GCF_015220715.1. NCBI lineage: Eukaryota > Metazoa > Chordata > Actinopteri > Characiformes > Serrasalmidae > Pygocentrus > Pygocentrus nattereri. The sequence continues at coordinate 39,180,139 of NC_051218.1, read as the reverse complement.
ACTACTGTAGTATTTTAGATTCATTTAGAGTCTGGCTGTAGGAATAATTCAGAATGTAAGGTAACACTCAGATTTCTTGCATTGTTGTTTGCTATCTTTGAAGCAGGTTTTTTGTGCTCTGGTTTAGTGTCAATGTTCCCTTACCTGCCACTGTTTAGTCTAGTGAGCATTCTTGTGCATAATATTTACTTAAGTTGAAATATTTTGTGTTGAAGAAACTTACCACAACTTGCAATTCTCTTAGAGAAAGAATGCAACCCTGAAGAAAATTCCTACCAGAAATACTATGCAATTCACAGAACAGTTTGTGTTTGTATAGAGAGACCAAATTCTTCAGCTTATTGAATTTGAAATGAAATGATAATAACACTGTTTCTCTTAAACTGTAGTGGAGCTTTGTTTATTAGAGTTTTTGGTTATTGGTGCAGGCTATTATAACACAAACTATTGCCATCAAAAAAAAAATTGTTGACATTTTTCATTCATGTGCCACAACAAAAGCTTAAAAAAATTAAAATAACAGATTTTTTTCTGTTTTACCTTGCATGTGTGAGAAATGTGTTCACAGTTTTTCCACAATAAGACAATAAGGCTACGTTCACGTGGCACAAATCCGATTTGACCTTAATGTGACTCAGATCTGATGTTTTCAGAGCTGTCTGGACACACAAATCTGATCTTGTCAAGTCCAGCTAGAGCCACTTCATTTGTGGTCCTAGATTGGATATGTATCAATGGATCGCAGCAGCACCAAACAGAGGTTAAAGCATGTAAATGATGGAAAAACAACACAACACACCTTTTTCGCCATTGTCTCACCCCAATAATGCAGCTGAAAGCTGTTCAGAGTTAATTATGTAATTAATTCACGTGATGTTACTGAGTAGGATGAGCACTTGGTCATTTCAGGACACCAGGTTTGTTCACATTAATACAGATTTAAATCACTTACCCAAACGAGTGTGAACCACCATGCCAAAGCGTTCAGATTTGAGCAAAGAAATCTGATTTAAGCAATGAGGCTTGTAATGTGAATGCAGCCTAAAGCACTGCAAGATGGTTATTTCACCTAGGCTATTCAACAATGTTGATATTAGTTCAGACTATATATCAGTGCACACATATGAAAAAATGTTGATTTTACTGCCCAATTTTACTGGTGGCCAAACAATCAGGAAGATCAATCATATTGGGCCACAATCATTTTCGTAAAAAAATTATACAATGTTTTAATTTTAAAAAGTAGGTAACCTGGTTGCCTTAAGATTTTGAATTTGTTGAACATGTAATATTGCTAACAGAGCAATATTTTACATTCTGTTAACTTAACTTTGGGGGAATTCATGGGCTGGAGGTTAGGGAACTGGCTCTGTGACTGGAAGGTTGCCGGTTCGATCCCCAGCACCGACAGTCCATGACTGAGGTGTCCTTGAGCAAGACACCTAACCCCCAATTGCATCACAGGTGCCATGGATAGGGCTGTCCACTGCTCTGGGCAAGTGTCTCACTGCCCCCTAGTGTGTGTGTATTCACTAGTGTGTGTGTGTGGTGTTTCACTTCACGGATGGGTTAAATGCTGAGGTGGAATTTCCCCGGTTGTGGGATTAAAAAGTATCACTTAACTTATAATTTAAAGTTCAATAAACTCAATATTTTACCAACCAGGTTACCTACTTTTTAAATTTGAAACATTTAATGATTTTTACAGTTCAATATTACACACACAATAAATTGGTCAGTTTACAGTACAATAAAACACATATCAGTCTAGAATGTCATATTATGCAATGTAATTTTACTAGTGTTTCTTGGCAGTCTAGCATATCAAAATGTCTACCGTATTATCTATGAAAATATAAAGATTGGGTCAGATTGTATTGGTTAATACTCAGCATTAAAGCTGTCGCAAGCTGTCATATTTCACTCTCTAAATAAATGGGGGGGCACCATATCACCAGAAAGTTGTGGTGCCCATCCCTATCAAAAGTAACAGGCAAATATGCAGTCTCTCCTCTTCCATCTTCACTCCTCCCCCCTCCTTACTAGTACAGAAGAAATGTTGTAACTTCATCCCTTTCCTCAACACAAAAATTTTGGGATGGCATCTGGGGTGGCTAGTCTTGTTCCAGGGAAAGCCCATGGCCACACTGGCCAACCCTTTAGAGCCATGCATGTTTACGAGACAGGACAGGCCAAGGCAAACTGAGCAGATGCTACCTTCAGTAGCTATCTCTGCAAATGATACGTAGACATCTTTGACATTACATAAAAAATGTTATTTCTTCACATTATGCTGATAATTTTAGTTAATTTTTGAAGTTTTTAAACTAAAAATCTTACTTGCATCTTGAAAAACCTTCGATCAGATTGGAGAGCAAGAACTACATTTACATTTACAGCATTTAGCAGACGCTCTTATCCAGAGCGACTTACAAGAAGTGCTTTGTCATCTAGAGAAAGTATCTTTGCTAGTTACCAATAGCTTAGAGAAAAAGACAGTCCTGAGCTCAGATACTGCTAGTAACAAAATATCACTGCAGACACCAAGAGAAGAAGAAACAGAGTTGAACGCAGAACTCTGTGCCATTCAAAGCAATACAATAACAATAAGATACAATACAATACAATAAACTACAATACACAGTGCAATACAATAAAATATAAGTGCAGCTTATAATTCAGTGCTCATTTAAGTGCTGTGTAAAGAGACGGTCTTCAGTCTGCGTTTGAAGACAGCAAGAGACTCTACTGTTCGGACAGCCAGTGGGAGTTCATTCCACCACCTGGGAGCCAGTACAGAGAACATTCTCGACGCTTGTCTTCCGTGCACCTTGAAGGATGGCGGGTCAAGCCGAGCTGTACTCGAAGCTCGAAGGGCTCGTGGTACAGTTCGAGATTTCACCATTGAGTTTGAGATTTCACCATTTCACAGAACCAGACCAATGCTTGTCTAACAATTAGAAAGTTATGTAAGCAATTACATTTATTTTCCATTTGCATTCTGATTTAAGTTTGCACTTTGGATCGTTTCCATCTTCCGTCTTGATGTCAACAAATGACATGGCAAAAATGTAATGGATGTCTTTTTACAAAATGAGCCTGAACAGACAGTAACATTTCACCATATTCAAATTACAAAAATAACATCTACTTAGAAGCATGAATAGATATAGATTGAAACATTTGTTAACACTTTACATTAAGGGTCATTAAATAATTGATAATCACATGCTAATAAGTCATTAAATACTCATCATTTATATACCAATTACATGGTCTTTAAGCATTAGTTACTGATTAAGTACTTAAGTACTACACTATTAACTAATAGTTTAGTTTGTTTTTAGTCCACATCTTAATGAATCATTAACTAACTGCTGCTTATTAAATAGATGTATGAAATTTTTTGAGTTTATGTACTAGGAAATTTTAACATCTTTTTTATGGGCAGCGATAACTGTGACTTCTGAGGGTAAAAGTTCAGAGTGCCTGCATTAACTTGATGGTTTTATACTAGATTAATTTCAGGCCTTACAGAAAAAATACCTATAGTATTTAGCATTTGCTTGCAGGTCAATGACAGTCTGAACTACCTTGACTTGGAGCCATCACCAGACACTGAGTCTTCTCTGGTGAGGCAGTGTCAGGCCTGTGATGGAGCCAAAGTTTTTGCCCGTTCTGGAACAGTCTAGTCCTGAGTAAGTGAAACGTATGTGCGGTGGGATTTAACTTGGATGACAGACTTGGCCAGTTGAGGATATTTCACTTTTTGGCCTTTAAAAACATACTGTTCCCTTTGCTCTCTTGCGCTCTCTATTCGCCGTCTTCTTTTTTGTTTTTAAATGTTTCCCTTTCGCCTGTTAGAGTCCTCTTTGATGTTTTCCTCTGGCACAGCCGGGTCCTCAAGGACAGATTTTCCTTGACCAATTGTAGACGGTTTCTTGTGTAGCGCTTTGTAGCGATTGCATTGCATCATGTCTTAGTTTTGTACAAACACTGCCAGGCCTTCCCTCGGCCTTTGTTTTCTCAAGCTCTGCAGGCTCCAAATGGCTGCGATTTTTCTGCAGTTGTTGACACGCCGCAGGCACCGGCGAAGGCTTTGGCAGACGTGGCCAAGCCAAGATATGGAATCATTTCGCGAGTGCATTGTGATTAGGTCAGTGTTATCTGAAGGAGCGCGGCAGGGGCTAAAAATGGGGACGGCAGGAAGAGGCTGCTGAGCGGAGAGAGGGATGAAGAGTCTCCGAGTCTTTGCTCCTGCTGTGTGTGTGAAGCGGTTGGGGGAATTGAAGTGCAGATTGTTTTGGAGATACTCCTCACCAGGACGGCTGCAGAGAAGAAACTGTGGTCAGTGCTGAGGCTCCAGGTGCCCAGGACCTGAAAGCACTTAATTTCTGTTGGTGGTGAGATGCAATAACTGACTGTGAGCTTAGAGCCTGATATCGACCTACACACACTCCATCATACCCCACTGGGCCTCCAGATTGGACGATTTTTTCCCCCCGTCCTTTGTTAATATTTAGTTGAGTAAATGAGCCCACGTTCTGCTGCGCAACTTTCCTCCACCACGTTCAATGGGTTTTGAATGATTTGATTAGAGAGATAAATGATTCAGTATTTTCAATTTGTGCCACATAAGCATTAGAAACTGCAAAACGTGCTGACTAAACGCTTTCCTGCGCATCACAATTGAAAGTTCCCCTGTCTTATCAGATAATCCTCAACAGCACTGATACTGTGTAGAAGCCTTGAAATCTGGGAAAGTGCTACAAGACTGTACCTGACACTCTTAAAAATAAGGAGTGATATCAAGGAATCACCTTTGGTTCCCTGAAGAACCTTTCATTGGATACTTCTTTTAACACTTTAAAATCCCAGGCTGTTATTATGTTATAGAAGTGTGTAATAAACCTTGGAAAAAACCTTGAAATAAACCCTGATGGTGGACCCTGGCTTGTAAAGGGTTTAAGAATCATTGGGTGTTTTTCTACTGCACATTTAAGAACAAGAACTGACCCAAATGGAAACCTGTGGAACTTACGGATCTAGTTCTAGTGCATTTTCCACTTTCTTGAGACACTGCTGGAACCATTATAATTGTTGTGGTTAATAATGACATTTTTTGTCTTTGAGGTCATTTAATATCACAAAAAACATTGAATTTGGCTTAGTAACTATCCTAGTTAGCAGACACACTGTATTGCCAAAAGTATTCGGTCATCTGCCATCACACGCATATGAACTTGAGTGACATCCCATTCGTGATTCATAGGGTTTAATATGATGTCAGCTCACCCTTTGCAGCTACAACAGCTTCAACTATTCTGGGAAGGCTTTCCACAAGGGTTAGGTGTGTGTTTATGGGAATTTTTGACCATTCTTCCATAAGTGCATTTGTGAGGTCAGACACTGATGTTGAACGAGCCTGTCTTGCAGTCTCCACTCTAATTCATCCCAAAGGTATTCTGTTGGGTTGAGGTCAGGATTTTGTGCAGGCCAGGCAAGTCCATCCATGGACCTTGCTTTGTGCACTGGTGCGCAGTCAAGTTGGAACAGGAAGAGGCCGTCCCCAAACTGTTCCCACAAAGTTGGGAGCATGAAATTGTCCAAAATCTCGTTATGCTGAAGAATTAAGAGTTCCTTAATTAAGAGCAGCCATAGGATTCCTCCCCGTAGTCACCAACTGCCAACATAAAACTTCACAACCCCCAAAACAGAACATATGGCTATATGCAATTTACTGCTGAAAGCCAAAAGTGTTAGATGTTAATTGTATTTTTTGTAAAAAATATTTTTACAGAGCAGATCACTGAAGAGACACTCAGACACTTGTAGCTCAGGTTTGTGGAGTGCAGCTTCTTTAATTATAAAGTATAAAAATTATGTAGATATGTGAAGATAAAGAAAAAGTTTAAAGAACCATCAACATAATGTAAAGTTTCTAAAGCAAAGTTCCTTCATAGAACTGTACATTCCACCCAAGAAACATTAAGGAACCTGTATTTTCAGTGAGCAGCATGCAGTGCAGTATAATTCCACAGCGTTATTTCATCACTTTCAGCTGAAACAGGGAACAAAGGAGAACTGCACAACTCCCTCAGATTCCTTTGTCAGCAGGCTGCCGGTACCTTTTGGGGCATCATTTATAAAGCTTCACTTGCGTCCTCCCAATGGGGCAGTTGTTTTATGAGCAGGATTCAGATGTTTTGTTGCCTAGTCGTGATTACAGCTGGAGTCCAGTCCCATTTCACAACTGAGCAATTTAGTGGATGCTTCACCAGCTAGCAAAAGCGAGAGAGTTTCTTTATTCAAGCGTATTTATGGCCACCTGTTCTCTAATCCACACAGTCATTAGAACTACAGAACTGTGCAAAAGTCATTTGTTTAATTTCCAGACAAAATGGCCACTAAGTACACATTCATCCTTTTTAGGAGATATTTCTGAGACGATTAGATATAAGAGCATCCACCCTGTTTATTCCAATTTAACCTTTTTATATTGGAGCTAAAAAATGATTCAAAGCTGCAGAGAAAATGAGATTCCTAACAACTATGCAAAACCTGGTAGACCAGCAAAACTATCCCAATCTGGTAAATAGCACTTAAAGCTGTCCTCTTTAAGAGAGAGGAGAAAATACACCCCACTCTTACTTCTTTGAACAGCAATACTCTTTATGGAACTCTTGTATAGAACTGTTGCAAAGACCCTCTCTTGGTACCCATGAGAGAAAAATACTAATTGTACTAGTAATACTATACTATCAAAATGGAATACTAGCACTCTCACTCAATGATGTGTCTAACAGAAAAATATATATATTATCATTTTTACCTTCAAAATTCTTGTTATAATCTCAAAGACAATATGTCTAACATTTTCTCAGTAAAGCTTTACTTAAACCCTTGGTGCACACTTAAAAAATGTTTTTTCAAGGGTTATTTAATAAAGATAATGGTTCTATCTAAAACCATTTCTTGGTGAAATGGTTCTTCAAACTGATGGAGAATGTGTATATATATATATATATATATATATATATATATATATATATATTCCCAAGTTTACCATCCAAGCAATAATTTAAGCATGAAGTGGATCTATATAGAACTTATTGTTGTAAATAGACGCATTGCTTTTACTAAAGAAGCACCTTTTTAAGTAACATTGACATAACCTTGCCACAAACTTGTCATATCTGGTGTCAAATGCTGTTCTGACAGATTATGCCTGGTTACATAGCAATGTCATGTTTCCAGTAATTGTCATGACAGTTGTTATGATGTCATGACATGTTTATTACATGGTTATATCTTTACTATTTTCTCCCTTTGCAGTCAGTCGACTTCCAATGCATTTCATTTTATTTGATATTTTTATTCATCCAAACAAATTCATATCTATGTAAAATGAATCTGCCCACAACGATGGTAACTCACTTATGTGTGAAGACCAGACATATGCATTAGTCACAGCACCACACCACAAAAAAAAGATTTGTACAAGTGTAGATAGTTTTCCACATTGACCGAGGGCAAACGTTTAGCTTCAGGCTTGCATTTTCAATTAAGGAAAGTATGAATTGATAGTTCAGCCATATTTTTACTGAACCGTAGTTTCTCTGTACTTTTTTCCATGGCTTTAAATCCCTTTATTTTCAAGAGTGAACTGTTTTTGCATTGCTCAGTGTGAGGAGCTCTCCATGGTTCTGAAACATCAACTTATCAATTCTGTCCCAACACTTTTTCTTTTGCTGTTGCTCTATTCAGCTGTACACTGTTAGAAATAAAGGGTCTGTGCAGGTACATTTTTCATTTGTCAAGGTACAAACAATGTAAATGTTTCCTCAAAGGTACAACAGTGGTTTTAAGGTCCAAACATACCTTAAATACATTTTGTTTACCAATGGAAAAGTATTTGTACCTTTTCAGCCAGGACAACTTAGAAAATATAATTTTAATTAAGTGACCCTTATTAGTCCCACAGCGGGGATATTTTCACCTCCGCAATCTAACTGCAGTGAAACAGCACATACACACTAATGAAGACAGCCACTAGGGTGCAGTAAACACACTTGCCCAGAGCGGTAGGTAGCCCTATCCACACCTGGGGAGCAGTTGGGGGTTAGGTGTCACAGACTGTCAGCTCAGAGGATTGAACCAAGGCTGGTTCCCTAAACTCCAGCCCACGACTGCCCAAAATGTCTGATAATCTACTGACTGAGCTATTCAAACTCAGTAAAGCAATGACTGGAAAGCCACCAGCATTATAGACGACCCCATTCATACCTCACATAGACTTTTTTCACAGCTGCCATCTGGCAGAAGGTACCAGGGCATCCATACCATCACTGCCACGCTCTGCAACAGGTTTGTTCCTCAAGCGATCAGGTTTTAAACTCACAAGGTCTGATCTGAAAGGTCCCCTCACACACTTACTCTAGACTCACACACACACACACACACACACACACACACCTCCTTCGATGCTCTACTTGCACTATCTAGTGCATTGCTGCTACACTGTGTTTTCACTGTTCTACTCAGGTTTTTCTACCTCAGTAACTGCTGTGTTCATGTCTGTCATCTGACTGCGTGACTCACAGATCACAGCATGTTAAATATCTCTGTACCTTATTCCACGACCTCATGTCCAGAATGAGTGCTGTGTCCTGTCTGTTTACTGTGTCTAATGTCTGTTTATCATATTTATTGTTTCTAGTTAAATTTTTTGTTAGCACTTGATGTCTGCACATTCCCACTTTATACGTTTTGTTCCTTGTTGCTCCGTGTTGTTCCTGGAGGAACATAATTTCACTCCACTGTGTACTGCCTCTTGACTTGACAAGTCACGCCCAACATGGGGTTCGAACCCATGACCCTGTAACAGTTTCAAACCTTTTTTTTCTGAGAGCACCTAATGCCTGCACATGTTCCCAGATATGCAAACACAGAGAACAGCCTTCAGAAATGTACAGTAGAACAGTCATATTTATTGCATTTTCAGCTAGAAACCTGGGCGAGATTCATCCACAGAAACAGTAACACAGAAAATAAACATAGACCTAAAAGCAATACTGTACTGAGATACACAGCAATGTTTATGTATCATTGCCTGCAAAAGGATAAACTCAGCAAGACTAGAACACTGAAGAAGAGTGAGTGAGGCATTGAAAGAGTGGACATTCCGAAGGAAATACAACATCCTTCGTCCTGCCATTTGTTTTCCTCTGTGGCACATCCAATTCCAGCTTGGAATTAGCCTGTCGATAAAAGACCATTACAGCCAGAGCCGTGATTGCACCTTGCATTCAATTGTCTCTTTGGCCATTCATCTCAACCTGCGCCTTCCCCCAGGCCTCGGTAAATCTTACTGTTGCATTCATATCAGTGTGCATATTCTGCGAGCAACACACTTCAGCTATGTTTATGAAAGGAAAGGAAACAAACATGGTATAAAACAACTCATGTTTCAGAGTTGCAAACGACCGGTCTCTTAAGTGGTACTTCAAAAAATTTAAGTGTTGAAGCTAGAACCTCTCAACAATGCTGTGAGTCTAGTGCAAGCCTTTGCCAAGCAGATGCCACAGCAATCAAGAGCGGTGACTCATCAGAGGACCAGCATGCTTTGGAACGGCCAGAGAGGCAATTAGCTGACAAAGGGCTAACAATTACACCAAGAGCTGCAGCACTCCAGAAACTGGCAGCCATATGTGTCCGCCTACTCGGTGTCTGATGGTCAGTGCGGGGTCAGAGCTGTAGATAAGCACTGTCCCTGAGAGACTTATAAAAGTGTGTACATTACATAATTTTACTGCTTCTAAATTTGCTCCTTTTACAGAGTAATTTCAGTCCATTCAATCCAACTGGATGGCTTTTATGTGAGTCACCAGATATAACAGATATACCTGGTTTTCCATAATACAGAAGAAACCTTTTCAATTAATTTTGGACCATTTTTTATGCCAACAGGCATTTTCAAAATGTTAATGTTAAAGACTGAAAATCAAAAATTGTGTGTGTGTGTGTGTGTGTGTGTGTGTGTGTGTGTGTGTGTGTGTGTGTTTGAGCTATTTTATGGTTTACCAACAACTTTTACACTATCAGGCATAATATTAATACCCACCACCATAACAGTAACCCTTCAGCAGTTGTCATTCTGGAGATACAGCAGGTACAGCCAGTAGCGCAACTTTATCATATCATTTTTACCTTTTATTTAATGAATTAATAAGACAATCCCTGAATCTCTGAAGAAGCTCTATGGAGCAGAACTTTATTTAGAACTGCTAGATGCTTCTATAAACGTCCTTGACTTCAGCTATAAGTGCACAACAGTAAACAGTTACATTTTTGCAGCAGGAAATGATTTAACGTTGTGTCTGATTTGACCAACTTACAAACCCTCTTCTCATCTCAGAACAGAACAAACCCCATCAGACTCACCGCCCCATCTTCCATCTCCAAACAGCAGTGGAGATAGTGGAGCTTTACTTTCAATTCCCTTGTTTTCTACCCCATGTCTATTTCATGGCAGCCTTCACTGAGGCTCTTGATCATGGCGGTAGCTTCTTGGGGTACATTGGGGCAAGAACTTGCAGGTCAGGAGGATTCCTGCAAGCTTCTGCCACAGGCTAAATGATGACACTGCCCTTGTTTTCACCTGGAAATATAAAGAACGAGTGTCTAGAAAAGATCTCAAAAGCAAGGTTGGCTGTGTTGAGTTCAGTCATTAAAAATGAAGAACTGTTGTAAACACAAGGCGAAAGTTCAGTCAGCTCTGCTCAGTTTCAGTAGGATTTTTGAGGATACTTTACTCTGTAGTGCATTAACTTCAGAAAGAATAAAGTATGTCCATCTTCATTTTCACTACATATCAACTACGTATGCTGTTCTTGCCACAAGTAAGAAAAGTTATTCAGATATTGGTGTTTTTTCTGTCATTGATGTCAAATGTTTGTTATGAGAGCAACAATATGCTTCTTTAATAGTAATATAAAGCAGTGTAAAAGAATAAATACATAATGTACTTCTTACTTGGTAGAGAGCCAACTAATTACTCAATGCCCACACTTGGATGTATGCTAAGTTTTTGTTTGCTGGCGAATTCTTGATTGACAGATGTTTAATGAAGATTGACAGACTGAACTCCTCAGCTCACACTCCAATTTGTGCAGTGTGCCAGTTTAAAAGCTTCTTTATCTTTAGCTTATTAGAAAATGGCTTTAAGTTGACCTCTGGAATCTGACCAAACAGACAAACAGGATTGATTTGATTCACTCTGAATGCCACAGTGGATGTTAGCTGGTGGTCATCTTATCATGTGCTGGCCATTGCTGACATTTTCTCTTCTCTGGTTGTTTAAGAGGTTGAAGACACCTCCTCAGGCATTGTGATCCGGTTTTGCTTGCAACTGCCATAATCAAAAAACACCCCACAGGGTGGGTGTCATTTGAAAATTTTAGATATCAGTATTATCATTTGAAAATGGTACATACTACAAATATAAATTGTATGTATATATCATTTAAATAGAAACACGTAGATATCAGTACTGATATCAGTTTAGATATCAGTATAAAACTGTTTGAAACTTTTAAATATTAGTACCTATATAATTTGAAAATTTATTATACCAGTATGAATACCATTAAAAAGATATCAGTACTGGCATCATTTGAAAGGCTTAGATATTAGCCACAAAATTATTGAATAAGTTTAGATATCAGTATTCATAAAATTTCCAAAGTTCAAAGTTTTGACATTGATACTTGTATCATTAGAACGGTTTTTACACCAGCACTGGTATCATTTGGAAAGTTGATACGACTTTTAATATCATTTTAAAATATTAGATATTAGTACCAATATTGCTTCAAAACTTTAGATACTATAACTAATATCATTTGGAAATTTTAGACACTAGGTCCGATGACAAGAAAAGTTCAGATCTCAACGTTAATATCATTTTAAAAGATTTCAGTACCTATATCATTTGAAAATGTCAGATACCTGTATCAATACAATTTAAAAAGATATCAGAACTGGCATCATTTGGAAGGTTTAGATATCAGCCATGATATTATTTAAAAGGTTTAGATATCTGTACCTATATCATTTGAAAGTTCTTTTCACTAGCACTGTTATCCTTGTGAAAGTGTTGATGCCACTGTTTACTTGTTTGGTCAGATTCCATAGGTCAAGTTAAAGCAGCGTTCTAACATTTTAAAAATATTAGATATTAGTAACAAAATTAGTTGAAAATTTTAGATACTGTTCCAAAATCATATGAAAAGTTTGGATCTCAGCATTAATACCATTTTAAAAGATATCAGTACCTATACCATTTGAAACATTTAGATATCAGTACCTACATTATTTGAAAATTTTAAATACCGATATCAATACATGTTAAAAAATATCAGTACTGGCATCATTTGAACGGTTTACATATCAGCCATAATATTATTCATAATGTTTAGATATCAGTATCAATATATAGAGTTTAGACATCAGTACCTACGTCATCAGAAAGTATTTACACCAGCATTGGTATCATTTGGAAAGTTCTGATACTGCTATTAATATCATTTTCAAATACTAACTATTAGTACCAATACAACTTAAATTTTAGATACTACTACAAATATCATTTGGAAATTCTAGATCTCAGTACCAATATCTTTTGAAAATGTTAAATGCACATTAGGTAACATTATATATTTCTGAATTTACTAAATTACTTCATAAGGAAGGCAGTCACTAACCACTATTTAGTAAGTACTGAGGGCCTTGTCTGGTTCATCTACACATCACAAGGATCGCTGTACTGTCAATTACTAACGGATTTACACAGTAAGAGGTTGTAAGAAGCTACACAGTAAATAATTACTTCCTTTTGTATCTCTGATGGCAGGGCATGCTGTACATTGCTGTACATTTTACAGGTAAAGATCCAGCAGCCTTACTGCAGAGCTCGGCTGTGCTCTGTGCTCCCATAATTAATCCCACTCTGCTGCTTCTGACAGGTCACCTACATCATGTTTCCCAGCCGGCTCTTGTTCCTGCACTGACCTGTGTAATTCTGCTGGATAAGAGCGGGCAGCCTGTGAGAAACAGGCGCATGCGACACTTTGGAATGTTCATATCAAAAGAACAAGAATCGCTCATGCACTAAATTACACTGCCAGTTACCTGAGTCTCATCCACCTGCCATGCTACAGGCAGTGCTGGAGGACAGACTCCTGCTGAAAACATGAGGAATTACAACACGCAAATTCAATTACAAAGCAATATCAGGGTATGAGCTCAAATTAAAGGTTTAAACTGCAGTTCCACTTTGCGTAATTGTTGCAATAAGCATGCGAGATGGGGATGCCTCTACGTTCAGTGCTTTCTCCTTATTTTTTGCCCCATTCCTTTTTTACCAAAGTAAAGTTATCTTATTGCATCAGAATAGGTTGACAGAAAGGAAATGCAGTAAGAGGCGTAGAGAAAGAGATAGACTGATGGACTGAGGCTGTTCCTGATGAAAAATAAGGCAGCACATCTGACGCGTTCTGCTTCACTGCTGCTGGATGAACACGTTGGTGCAGCGCTGCCTGAGAGAGAAAGAGAGTGAGGGGGGCCTTGATCTGTCAGCTGGTGAGAGCAGGATGGATGCAGTGAGGCTGGAGATTTGGTCAAGGTCTGGCACTTTCTCTCTCTCTCTCTCTCTCTCTCTCTGTTTCTCCACATAGTTGGACTTCCAGGGGCCTTCGGGGCTTCCAAAGGGGGGGCTGGGTAATGTGAGTCTGCATTTGTCAACATTTGATCAATAGGCACTTAAAAAGAGACAAATATAGAAAAGCCATTCTCTCATTTTCTCTCTTATCTCTCTCTCTCCGCTCAATATGCAGAGTCTCCCTCTCCCCCTGAGCAATGCACCAGCTGGGAAGAACATTTGCACGGTCACATGGTTGACTCAAGGGGTTTGTGCTCTCCTCTGAGTGTGATGAGGCACTCGACAAGTGCCTCTGGGCAGGATGAGCATAGAGGCACTCTGGAGAATGTTTCACCCTGTATGAATAACTGTGAGGAACTCTTAGGGCCTTCAGGGAAAATCTCTATAATTTTAGCAAACTTTTGGTTCATATAATCATGATACTTGAATTTAAGCTCTGCTTACTTTTTAAGTATTGCAAGTATCTATGTAGACACACCTGAGCAAGCCTTCCCATTGGTTAGGACTTCAGGAGCTGAATGATGTGTCAGATTAACCACCAGCATTATTTTAATATGAATCAATCATGTTTAGTTAAGCAGAGAGGGACGAATATTATGAGAATTTTTTTTACTATACAGTCCTAAATACTGACTATGAGTACAAGTGATAGCATGGACCAATATGTTTCAGTCAGCAATGGTGGACAAAGTACACAAATCCTGTAGTTGAGTGAAAGTAGAGATACCCAAGGTAAAATATTACTCCAGTAGAAGTCCTCCTTTTAGACCCCCCTCTTGAGTAAAAGTCCAAAAATATTTGCCTTCAAATGTATTTAAGTATTGAAAGTAAAAGTACTAAAAGATTAATTATGAATCTAAAATCCTGTTATCATTTTTGTAACAAAGACTCATCAACTCATTTTAGGTGAAAATACACTATTATCACTCTTAATCTTTTAAAAGAACGTCATTAATTAGTGACACTGACTTCTACTAAAATGATCATAAGCACAAAACACTGAAGGCAAACAGTTTCCATCAGGGAGAACCGAGTGGCTCTGAAATCACTTTTACACACAAGCAAAGTTTCAGTTTAATGTTTATTTACAACTTAGTTCCAAGTTTAAGTTGAATAAAAACTGGCTTTAAACTCAGGATCATAAATGAGTTACCTTACTATGTTAATCTGTAGGCCTCTGTTCATAAACATAAACCAGCCCAAACTCATTTACTATAAAATGAAATGGTGTTTGTAGAAATTCAGAAAAAAGCCGCGTCAGTCTCGACTGCATATGTGGACATATTTCTATATTGTGCTCTATTTACACAAAGTTAGGTTAGTTCATCATTTATGTTGAACAGACTCTCCCAAAGTTTTATGCTGCTGCGCTGATGTTGAACCGTGTGCTGCACTGGGTCAGTATGTCCAACAGGTCAAAACAACCTCAAAACAAAGTGGCCGCTGTGCCCTGATTGTTTTTGCTTCGTGCTTCTTTCATTTTGACATGTTTTTATACACACAGAAACTAAAAGGAATGACAAATTTCACAAAATGTAGTGGAGTAAAAAGTAAGATATTTGACTTTGAAATATAGGGGAGTGAAACTAAAAAGTCATCCAAAATGGAAAAAGTTCAGTAAAGTACAGATACATGAAAAAACTACTTAAGTACAGTATCCAATTACATTTACTTAGTCACTGTCCACCCCTGTCAGTCAGTGAGAACAGCAGCAGGTCTGTATCTAGACTCTGACACTGTGAAACTGCTATAAGGTAAAATATTAGTTAATGTATATGTTGCAAGCTTGAAATGAAAGATAATGTTTTTTTCAGGCTTTACTCTAAAGAAATGTCTATATGAGTCACTGCTGGCTAGTATCATATTGCTGCTGTTGGAACTCAATTGTATGACAATTTACAGGAGAAGGTAAAAACACTACTTTTTTCCACATAGTTTTAGATCATATCTTTTGGTCCATTCATCATGGAATTTACACACAATATATAGGACTATGGTTATTTTGAAATTATGGCAAAAACTGAAAAATGTCTGTTCCTGCAGCAGCGATATACTAACATACTACTCAGATCCCATAGCAGAAATAAGCATTATCGTAGAGACGTTTTACCAAATTTTGACATTCATGGCCTGAACTAGGGACTAGTTGTGACAGTTCTGGTTCGCCACTGCTGAATAATGTTTTGAAATGGAACAGGGGATTTGACACAAGTATATATTCACTCTAGATATGTGTGACACTGCTTCACCACACTAGGATGATTTGCAATGGGAGCATATCATCAGCAAAAATGTTGAGTCAAAAAACTGAGTCAAAGTGCTTATAGGTGACAACCTCCTGTGATGCCTGTCGAGCCTATAGTGCCTGTTGTAAACTTCCTGATTTCTAAGTGAGACCTGACTTTGCTTTAGTTATTGATGAAAATTGTGTGGTTAATCGTAACACGACACTGTTTTATTACTGGACATAATCTGCCAATACATCTCATGACAGCATCTGTCCTGGTTAAGTCAATGTTCTATAGCAGTGACATGTTATTTATTATGTTATTAACCCTCCAGATTTGTTTCATACAAATTCTTATTATTCAGTAACTACATGGACTTCAGTGTAAACTAATGGGACTATTCTTAGGTTTTAGATGTGTGTAATAGAACTCTGAGCCTGTTGACAGGTGCCTTGTTAAGACAGGTTAATGCACATGAAGTCCACTCAAATGCCCCTGTGAAATATATAGTCTGGGATAGGTCTTTATAAATTTGAGCTACAGTACATGTACCATTTTTTTAGTGATGACAACCAGCTACCACAATGTGAAGTTCAGCTTGTAAACTTCTGACATTAATCATTCAATAGGAGTCATTAATCTAGCTAGTAAGCTAAATTATGAAATAGATGACAGGTATGCTCAAATTCACCGTATACCCATTATATAGGGCACAGCTTAGGTCATGGCATTGTAGCTTCTACACAAAATAATGCAAATGTCCATAAGTAGTTTTATATCTTATGGCCGACTCACAAATTGCTTTATCTTCAGCATATTTTGCATTATTTGGAAATTTTTTTGCCATTTTTCAGGCCCCATTGGCTGATAGCGCTTCAAATCCATCCTGTCATGCCACTACCACTTCCATACAGATGGCAGAAAGATAATGTAGCTCAGTGCTTTTACACATGTCCAGTTATGCTTTGACTAAACATCACAAATTGCTTTGGCCTATTGGCAAATCCTCCACTCTTTAGAAATGTATAATGGCTAATCTAATAAATAATGCATGCGATAACCCATGCATAAACAGATGAAGGTCACCAAGTCCAATGCCAGGCATAGGCTCAAAGGGACATACGCCACCCCCCCCCCCCACTCAAACCCTCACAGCAATGTTCCTAGAAGAGTAGAGGCTGTTGCTGTAGAAAAATGAGGACAAACTAGTCATTAATACCATTGATTTCAGAAGAAATGTTGGATGAGCAGGTGTCTACAAACTCTTGGTGCGTTACTAGTATGGTTGTCAGAATTTCAATGGGGATCCATTTATGTTACGTGCAATAACAAATCAGTATTGCAAACCTTAATGAAGTGCATTATACATACTCTATTACTCTATTATACATATCCATTCATTAATCACTATTAAAATTCACACTACTTTAGTCTTATATTAAGCAATTGTGCTTATTTTAATTTATCTCTCAGTTCTACTGACTATGTAAAGGATGTTACATTGAAATGTTGTATATAAACAAACTTGCCTTGCCTTAGCAACATGATTTACATTATGCATTCGTCCACATCCCTTTTGCAGGAATAAAGTCATGTGAGAGATAAACAAGAACATTATCTCCAACTGGATATTGTGTTAAAGAAAACTGATAAGGACTTTCAATGCTGCTCAAGTTTTCCAATAAAGGGATACAGTTATGTTGTAAACAAGCACTGATAAGCAGTTTGAACGTGTTTTATCTAAAGACATGTACTACTAAATCAGGAACCTACTGTGAAAGATGTGATAAAGAGCAATTTGGTTTAGAAATACTGATCCTATCAGTAGCTATTCAAGAGAAATAATGACCACTCAATTGAGTGTTCAGCAGTGTGACAGTATAAGGCAACTGTATCTGATGTGGCTGCAACTATTGCTTTGCAAACACTTTATTTGAAAGCCATCTACATAGGAAGTTCATTATATATGCACAAATATTGATTAACTCTATATGGCTGAAGGTATGTGGACACCTGATCTTTACACCTATATATGAGCTTGTTAAACATCTTATTTAAAAATGATGTGCCCTTGTTTTGGCTGCACTCTTCTGGGAATCTATCTACAAGGAGTGTGTCTGTTGGAACCTGTGCCCACTAAGTCAAGAATCATCATAATCAATGCTCCAGTTCATCCCCAAGTTGTTCAGGTGTTGAGCTCATTGCTTTGTGCAGGCCAATGGAGTTCCTCCACACCAAACTCAAACCATGTCTTTATGGACCTCATTTTGTTCACAATCATGGTGAAACAGGAAAGGGTCTGGCCCAAACTATTGCCACAAAATAGGAATGTATGCTGTAGCATTAACATTTACAGCCTCTGGAACCTGGGAGCCCAAACTCTGGAAAAACAGCCCCAGACCTTTATTCCTCTTCCACCAAACTTTACTGTTGGCACTGTGTGTTCCAGTAGGTAGCGTTCTTCTGGCATCTGCAAAACCCAGATTTGTCCATTAGGTACCAGATAGTGAAGCATGATTCATCACTCCAGAGAACGTTTCAACTGCTCAAAGGTCCAGTGCTTGCTTTACGCCACACCAGTCAACACTTGGTTTTGCGCATAGTGATCTTCGACCCGTGTGCAGCTGCTCGGCCATGGAAACCCATTTCATGACACACATTCTTGCTACTTACAGATACAATTTGGAACTGTGTAGTGAGTGAGGCAACAGAAGATATGTGATTTGTATGCCCCACTCGTGGCACTGGGAGAGCCTGCTCTGTGATTTTGTATGATCTAGCACTTCATGGCAGAGCTGTTGCTGCTCCTAGATGCTTCCAGGTCACAGTAATAGCACTTAGAGTTGATCAGGGCAGATCTAGCAGGGCAGAAATTTCTGACAAAGGTGGCATCCTACATTGTCACATTCATCTCACTTCGCTCTTGAGTACAATCTGTCCTACCGCCGATGGAGATTGCAAAGCTGTGTGCTTGATTTTATATGCTTGTTAGCGATGGGTGTGGCTGGAAAACCTGAGCTCAGTAAAAAGAATGGGTGGCCTTATACTTCTGGCCATTAAATGCATTTAATAGCAATGCTTGAGAGTTTATGAACATCTTTATGCATTTGCCGAATGCCATAATATGTTTTATTAAGTAAAAGGCATTTTATTTTATTTGATTTATTTTATAGGAACATAGAAGAAAGAGGCAGAGCACCATATATTTGTATCAGTTCTATGAAAGATGCTCTCAAGCTAAATCATATTGTGTATGAATTTTATCACTCACAAATCAATACAGTGTATCAAGTTCTATGCAGTAACTGTGCCTTAGTTCAATTTCTTAAGACTTCATAACAGTGTTATAAATTAAACAAATGTTTGTCTATTTAGTCAAAAGGACCTTATATTACTGCAATGTCATAGCAAAACCTCTTAAGCTGCCTTGTGAATACTGACATAAGCTGTTCATAATTAGTCAAGTATTGCTTTCTAAATACATTATTTATTTATGGCTTATAATTGCTATGAAAATCATATGCAAGTAGCCTTCAAATATATATATGCTTATTTTTTAGTTTTTAGCATTACATTCATGAGTAATATAAAATTAAGCCAAATATCTAATTATTTTTATTAGCTCTTTTCTGTAGGATTGTGTCCCAGAAATTCACCATGACAAGAGTGTCAGAGACTTTCTTTCGAAATTAGACAAACTGAGTTTGAAGAGTGTCATGCTAGGCCCAGAAAACCAGATTCACACGCCTGAGCAGTTAAGTGAATTACAAATTCTAATTTGTAAGACTGTTCTTTAATTCATTGAGCTCTGATTCAATTAATCTGGCAAATGTCATTTCTGGAAAGTATTGTAGTCACTGCATCTCATTTCGGCGCAGTTACATGTCATCCCAGTGAGAGAGGAGCTGCTTCGTGAAGAGTTTTTCATCATTTTGTCAAGTTGAACAGAAGTCCCTGAGGAGCACCTAGATGCAAATGCAAGCCATCACGAAGGAAGAGAATTTAGTCTCATTTTGAGACCTTAAATCATGCATATTTAACTGAGTCATGGTTTATTCATTGCCTCTCTGTGCTTCCAGTCCAAAAAAAACTGCAGAAATGCGGCTTAGAGTAAGACTTCAGGAACTCTCAGATAAACTTTTACAGCCTAGCCTTTCATGAACCCCTGCTTGAGAGTGTTATGAGGTCATTAAACAGGTATTGGAAATAACAACAACCACTAAAGTCTTACATGCGTGCTTTCAGACATAAATGGATATGGCCCAGTAATATGCCTCTACATTTCCCTCAGTCTCACAAAAGCATCTAGCTCCTAAAGAGGAGCTGATTATAATAAGAATAGTAGTGCCTCTGCTATCGTACATTCACTTATTCCCAATAGAAGATAAGCTTAGAGCAGAGAACCAAATCTTCTACTTCTTGATCATTGGAGCTTCTTTGGTTAGCAGATACTGTGAGCATTTCAATCTCTGATGTTAATCACAATAGAAATAAAGCTAACACTTTCTATGAATGTCATGTTTGTAAGCATCTATAAACACATTTACAACATGTTATAATGCATTCATAAGGAATCAAAACGGGGTATAAATGTATAAAATGCATTACATGTTATAGCCATGCCTATTATGCATTATAAATTGTTAATATAATGTTCTATAAGTACTCTTCATAATAAATGATAAGAGCTCATAAGTTGTATTTGTCCGCTCTATGTAAAGTGAGGCATGCTGTACTAAAGCCTCCTCCAGTGTTAAGACTGAGGCTTCAAGCTGAAGTATTTACTTAAGAATTTACTTAAATACTAAAACATATGCAGTAAAGCACATTACAGGCTTCAAATGTCAGAGTTTAAACTAATGCTGCCATTTTATGCAACAGGGGAAAGTCAGTGTGCACCACCGTTAGCTTGGCACTAATTTAGGGCTGAATATCCAATAGAATATGCAGAAATACGAATTACTGTACTGTACTGATGTTACAGAGTGAATGTTTCTAGTGCTTGATGTTAAAACCAGAGAACAAATTACAACCACTGTGCTATACTATCTCTCCTCTCCAGGCCTTCACTCCACAGTGACTTCACACTCGATGCGATGTCAGAGGGGGTTCAGGGGAGGGGCTCATGAATACCTGTTTGCTGTGATGTAATGTGACATGTAAAGTGAGAGCACTGGTTAAGAAAAGTACATTGTAGCAATGATTCTGGGCTGGGCAGCCTGTTTAGAGTTTTGGTTGCGGCACCCCTTGATTTTAGTATTGCAACTATCAAAAATAATAATTTTAATAACTTTTATCCTTTACAATAATTTGAGTGCTGTATAGAGCCATGCATGCTTCAGCTGTATTTTTATATGTTAAAAAGCTGCAGTAGTCCTGCACTGTTCAAGTGAATGTGTATTTTTATCACAGTGAGATGAAAACAGCAGGCAACAGTGGGGTCATGTCCTCAAATACACTCTGAGTGTCTGAAGTCTGTGCAGAGACAGAGGCTAGTTTTGAAGAAAAGGCAGCCTAAAATTGTTTTTAAAAAAAATTAAGTATTCTAGCGCAATAATGAAACATTGACCAACCAGTATTTTCATGCTGTATGTGTTTCTCTGAGGTTGGTATAGTGTAGTGGGTAATACCTCCTTTTTACACTGTAGATTGGACTTCAATCCCCCACCTGGGCAGGTACCCAACATTTTACCAGTAAGAATCCTTGGGCAAGACTCCTAACACTCTGTGATGTGCAGCGATGAGGCAGACACACGTGCTGAGATAAGCGAGTTTTGTTGAGGGCAAATCCAGGGACGTGGTTATAATGGTCCAGCTTCAAATAGCCAACATGGAGAGCAGGAGGAACAGACCTGATGAAAACAAACAAACAATACATCCAACATATAACATCAAACAAAGACCAGCACAGACCAGGGCAAACATGGGGCTTATATAACAGGGATGATGAGGGACAGGTGGGAAACACAGGTGGGAACAATCAGGGGCGGAGTCACAAAACAAGGGGCTGGACTGGGGATCAAAACAGAAAACATGTGGACTAGTACAAAACACAAACACGAACACATGGACAGGACTGGGAGGGGCCAAACATGAGAGTCCTCTCCTCGCCTCAGTGTAGTACTGTATGAAATGCTCAGTTCTATGTAAATTACAAAAAACAAAAAATGGAATAAAATAAACAAAATCAATCTAATAAAAAATGACAAATCATATTAAATGATGTCATCAGTCACATCAGACCACTTAAAATTTCAGCTCCCCCACTTAAAAAATCCTTCCCATGTCCATGTCCAGTTACTTTGGATTATTTCTATTGTAGTACGGTAACCCAGGAGCATGTAAAGTATAAAGAAAAGCATTAAACCCAGACACAATTATGTGAAGTGTGTGTAATGACAGACACTTTATTGGCATTTTACGATGCTTTGAGTTGATCTAAATTGTAGTCAGATTAGTCCTCTACCCTGCCATCATTTTGCCTATATAAAGCCGCAGTGGCCATTATGAAGTAAAGAGGGAAGAGATTAGAGAGAGTGTGGTAGGACAAGCGAGGAGGTTAAATTGAGCCTCGGCCATCAGGTCCAGCGTGACCCCCTTTGATGATGATGCATGTTCCTCCAGAGGACAGTCATTGTCCTGAGCCAATTTAGCATTCCAGACTAGGCCCCTTTGTGTGTGTATGTGTGTGAACGAACTGCTCCGGGGAAGGGTGATGAGCTTGGTCAGTTCAGTGGCAGTTCAAGGCCACAGAATGCAAAGTGGTGCCTGTGAGAGCAGCAGGAATATAGAAGCACTTCAGTGTCATGTTCTGTGTTTGCCATGGCTGCTCTTGTAGGTTACACTTGTCATTCACACAAGATCATATAGTGGCAGGTGAAGAAGATTATACTGTCTCTCTGAGGCGTAATCACCATTATTGAATCACATCCTACAGAGTTAACTAGAAAGGGCTCCCTGTAGGTGTAGATTTTACTGTGTAGGGCCACTGTAGGATTCTACACTATAATATGAGATTTTGTAAGTGGATGCATGTGTATGTACAAACCTCAGTTCCAAAAAAGTTTGTAAAACGCAAGTAAAACAACGGCGATTGGTAAATTTACCTGCTTTCAAACGAAAACTGTACAAAGACAAAATATGTTGTTTTACCTAAGATTTTTTTTTCTGAAAATATGTGCTTATTTTGGAATTGATGCTTGTAAGATGTTCCAAAAAGAAATGGGACAGTGGCTCCGAATTTTGTGAAATGTTTAAAGCATTGTAAACAGGTGAAGCAGTCATGGCTAAGGCAAAAAGGAACAGAAAAGGCCTTGGTCCTCTTTGGCCTAGGTTCTTTTTGAGTAAAGATCAAGGGTCAAGACCTGCCACTTGGCTAAAAAATGCAGTGGATAATTCAACAATTTAAAAACCATGTTGGTCAACAAGGGTTTGCCAGAATTTTAGGTATTTGACCACCTTTGGTGCAAAAAAAAATGATCAAGATTCAGGTAATTCAGTGAAATCTCTGATCAATGGCATTACCAAAAAAAATAAATCTCTCAGACAGCACTGCATTAAAAGTCAGAATGCTTCTGATGTGGATATCTCCACATGCACTTGGAATACTTTACAATGTTTTTGAAATACTTTGGAAATACTTTTGCTATCCTAAAACACAAGTTAGGACTGTACTATGCACACTATGCACTGATACACCAAGGAAACATGTTTTGTGGCCTAACAAGTCAAACATTCAGATGATTTATGTAAATCATAAATGTTGCTTTTCTGGGCCAAAAAAGAAAAGGACCACTAGCATGAATTCCAAAAGCCAGTGTCTGTTATGCTGTAGATGGCACAAATTTAACAACATGCTTCTATAACTTAAGAATAATTCAGATAGTTTGCACTGTTGTCTGTGTAGTTGCTGAATAATACGCCTATGTATGTCATAAACTCATGATTTTAAGGGGTTAATTGCCTTTAGAAAACTCACAGACATGAAACCACCATTAACACTGAAAGATACATTTTGGAGGAAAATATGCTGCCTTCTGGATGACGTCTTTTTTGGGGACTTCTTTGCTCATTTCAACATGACAGCTGCAAGCCACATTCTGCGACACACATCCTCCTGGCTTTGACATTTGTAAGGACTAAGAGAGTTCTGGGAGTTCACATGACCCATGAACTTCCACGATCTACCAATCAATATTCCAGTTTACTCAGATCCTAACCTGTTGCAACGGAGATGTATGTCATATGACTAGGTTGAGTTTAATATACAAGCTGGGGTTTGAGGACATGGTCTTTGTGAGGTATTGCTTCCCTCTGTGGAGCTACTGTACATTTTTGTCTGTTATATTACATTTTGTGTTTCCTGATCATGTTTTTTGGACTTTTTAAATTTGCCCATTTGGATCTGGTTGCCTGATATGGTTTGTTATGTTTGTTTCTTCTGTATTTTGGCCTCTTTGGATTTGCCCACCACCTATCTTTTCACTATGAGTATTGTCAAGCCCTTTTCAAGTAAATCCTCATTTCTTGTATGTACCCTGAGAGTCTGGCTGGTTCTGTTCTGTTACATTCTGCATATTTTACAGCAGCATGGCTGGACAATCAGAGACTGTAGTTCTAGACTGGCCTTCCTGCAGTTCAGACCTGCTTCCCACTGAAAATATGTGGAGCATTATGAAGCAAAAAACACAAAAATGAAGCTCCTGTATCATATTTGTATAATTTTTCAAGGTGTCATTGTCGTCTTTCATCTTTTGTCTATCTGTAAGTAAATATTTACTATATATTTGACTTGTGGTCTATTCTGCGTATGTTAAATTCTATGAAAACTTATTATTCTGTAGCTGTTATGGTTGTACTTGACTTTCTCATTCTGTCCTAGAAGCACTATTTACAGAAATGTAAGCATCAAAAAACTCCCATTTATTTATTGTCATGATTTAGAAACTGACAAAATGAAAAATGACCTACCTTGCTTGAAGTTAATCAGGAGAATCTCCTATTTAACCACCTCATAAACCATTTTCTGTTAAATGTGTTGCTGTTGGAACAAAATGTTTTTATATTTTGACATTTTTTAACATTACTTGGAAAAACATCTTCATATGTTAACTTTCATTGAAAGTTAGGAAAGATTTTCTCTTTTCTTGGAAAGTATCGTTGTAGAGGTACAAGTTTTTGTTGTCCCACTGAGATTTCCTTGACATCAGTTACTTAAAACAATGGGCTTCACCAACCGCTCTCATGAAGACATTTCTTCCTAAAACCCACTTACATGTTTTTTTGTGAAGATTCTGATATTCACCAATGTTTTCTTATGTGGAATTCGTAGTTAGGTTAGAACGGAATCGACACACACTCAAAAGCATAAAGGTGAGTATAATCCTGTGGTTTAAGAATGCGTCATGAATCTGATAGAGAACACAAACAAAGGTAACACGTCACTGCAGGGTACAGCTGATAGGGCTACATTACACCTACATAAGATAAGCTTGTCATGACAACCGACATGACAAAGGCTATTTTTGCTAACTGATCAAAATATGCAAATTTGATCTTTCTATTGGAATAAGCTTATAAAAACATTTATGTAGGTCTTTGTCAGTTGTCATGAAAAACTTATGTAAGTCTTATGTAGCCTTATGAACTGTGCCCTAAAGTAAAATGTTACCCAAAATACTTTTGAAGATATTGGTGAACAAGGCCCATTGCTGCTATGATATTATTATGTGGTGTGCAATCTATTTCCCGAAACTTGTTTCACAGAGTAAAAATGCTTTTAAATGAGTTTCAAACTCAACTGTAGGATACCTTACATTATGCGACTGCAATAAAAAGTAGTTTAATATAAATTTCAAGCAAATAAAGTTGGACAGGTTTCAGTGTAAAGCCAGACTGAGAGACAGAAAGATACAAAGAGACCAGAAGATCTTCTCTGTGTTACTAAAATGACTAATATGACCATTTAATCAGTTCATGAAATATTACATGAAAGACTATTTCTTCCGTTTTATTTCTTTATCTGTATATGAAACATCCTTGTGTTATAATTAAAAAAGAAGAAGCTCTGAAGTACTGAGACGCTTCCGCCTGACAAATGAGTCCGTTGCTAGAAAGAGTGCCAATTAGTATGTTTCTGATGCACACAGAGGAACATGTCTTTGTTTGCCAGCAGACATGCTTGTTATAGAAGTTAATGAAAAATGAATAACTTTCTTGTCTGTCCCTATTGGCTGTCTAAGGCACTAGTGAAACAAGCAAGTGCCATTTAAAAGCAATGCAACGTTGAGAGGAACTTCAAGCCCCGTTTGAGCAAAACTTTCTCTTTGTTGGCTTGCAAATATTACTTTAATGCTAGTAACAGTTATTTTAAATTTCTTATACTCATTTATAGGAATTTACCTACCAAAAACATCCATAATTAATCTCTACATGGCTGTTTTAAAAACCTTTTTTTTAGCTTGTTAGTTAATTTCTTTGGTCATATTAAACACTTTTCTTATTTGTATTTAAAACAAAAGTCTTTTATCAAAATGTAATGACTATTGCCCATCACACAGTGCACTGGAAGGCAGGAAAAATAGTATTGGCCAATATTTTCATGTTTAGTTCAGTCTGGAATGGGTTACCAAAGGATCTAGGACTCCAGTTAAGCACAACGACAACCATTATCTCCAAATGGAGACAACTTGCAACAGTGGTGAGTCCTCCCAGAAGTGGCGCAGCAACAACTCATCCAGGAGATCACTAATGAGCCTAGTGAACATCCAAGGAACTGCAGACATGTGTTGCCTCAGATAAGGTCAGCGCTCATGATTCTAACATTAGAAGGCAAATTATAGAAGCAAAAAGAACAGTCAAAAGTGGAACTTTTTGGAAGGCATAGCTTCTGTAAAGTCTATGAGCTTAACAAATTATTCCACAATAAGAACATCACACCAACAGTCAAACATGGTGGAGGCAGTGTGATATTGAACTGGGCAACTTTCCACTGTTGCTAGCTCTCTACTAGAAAATCCTGCAGAAGAATGTCCAGTCACCAGTCAATATAGCTTGTATACACGGAACAAAACACCATTCTTCAGGTCCCAACACACAATAGCAGCACATTCCAATGGTCTAAATAGAGTGCTGATACACAACAGAGTGAAACGAGTACAGATTATGTAAAAATTCACCCGAAAATGCTTTTACAGAATGTATACAATATTTTCTTTGGATTTATAACAGTTATTTTGAGAAATGACTGTAAAAGCCGCTTGACTTGACTTGACCTGAAGCTGAAGTGCGTTTGGGTTATGCAGCAAGTTAATGATCCCAAGCACAGGAGCAAGTTCACCTTTGAATGTCTCTAACATTAAGGTTTTGGAGTGGCCTAGTCAAAGTCCTGACTTGAACCCTGTTACAATGCTGTGGAAGGACTTTAAAATGGGCAGTTCATGCTTAAAAGCTCCGAAATGTGGCAGAATTACAGTAATTCTGCAACGAAAAGTGGGAAAAATTTGTACAAAATAGGAGCCGTTTGGCTGCAGCTCTTACTTCAAAAGGTGGCACAACAAAAAGATGGGGGCAATTACTTTTTCACAAGGGCAATAGAGTTGTTGCAAAAAGTGTTGCAAAACATTCTTCCTTCAATAAATATATTTAAAAAATTGCTGCTTCAAGGGTTCTTTAGTAAAGAATATGTTTTATATAGAACCATGCACACTCCGAGAGCCGTTTGCATGATTAAAGGATTCTTTGCATCATGAAAGGTTCTTCAGATTGATCGAGAATGTTCTATAGATTTGAAGAGCCCTCTCATGATGCAAAGAACCCTTTCTTTATGCAAAGGGTTCTTTATGTGTTCATGGTTTTATATAAAGCTGTTTTCTTACAAAACACCTATTCTTTACTAACTGTCCTATATTTTAAGAGGGTATATTACATTTTGTATGGGGATTTAAGATTACAACCATAACATGTAATAATAATAATAATAAGTTTTCAAATTCTATGAAAACTTATTATTCTGTAGCTGTTATGGTTGTACTTGACTTTCTCATTCTGTCCTAGAAGCACTATTTACAGAAATGTAAGCATCAAAAAACTCCCATTTATTTATTGTCATGATTTAGAAACTGACAAAATGAAAAATGACCTACCTTGCTTGAAGTTAATCAGGAGAATCTCCTATTTAACCACCTCATAAACCATTTT
This sequence comes from Pygocentrus nattereri, assembly GCF_015220715.1. Classification (NCBI taxonomy): domain Eukaryota; kingdom Metazoa; phylum Chordata; class Actinopteri; order Characiformes; family Serrasalmidae; genus Pygocentrus; species Pygocentrus nattereri. Next base: position 39,151,993 of record NC_051218.1, on the reverse strand, counting down.
CTGTTAAATGTGTTGCTGTTGGAACAAAATGTTTTTATATTTTGACATTTTTTAACATTACTTGGAAAAACATCTTCATATGTTAACTTTCATTGAAAGTTAGGAAAGATTTTCTCTTTTCTTGGAAAGTATCGTTGTAGAGGTACAAGTTTTTGTTGTCCCACTGAGATTTCCTTGACATCAGTTACTTAAAACAATGGCATGACAAAGGCTATTTTTGCTAACTGATCATTTAAGATTTCACAGTTTAAGATTATTTAGCATGACAAATGTGCAAAAATTGAACATTTTCACTAACTAACTGTACTCCTTCATGTTTCCCTCTGTATGGCAGAAAACACTTTTCAACATGAACTGTCATTTGCTTTCAGGTACAATGAGCTTAATTATACCAATCTCTTCACCAAACACTTCCATAGCTACTCCATGTACTGCAGAGTGGAGTTTGTCCAGCTTTGTGCTCTGTAGAAGATGATTTGTTTTCACTAGTCAGAGCTGGCAAGTGGAACAGGATGAAAAGAGACCCTGCAAGAGCTCGTTTGACCCCAGGGTCGCAAAGCCCATGTACTGTTCGAGTGTAAAGGCTAGTCACTTTGTTTCTACTACTGGGTGGAGAAAAAATAAAAAAATCCTTGTGCGCTTCATTGCATTGGAATTGCTTTTCTAAGCCATCTGTATATTTCAGTGGTTGTGTGAGCAGAAGTGTCTAGCATTTAACTGCAGCATCTACCTCCTGCACGAATGCACCAAGCTGGTAAACGTGGAAGAAAATATTATGGGTTAGGGGCAAAGGTTTTATGTTGTTTGTTTCTTTTCCTGGACCATTTCTTACTGATGCAAGTCAGTAAAGGATATTGCAGCTCAGAAATAAATAGACCTATAGGTTTCACTTCCTATGGAACTAAATGCAGTCTAAATGAAACCAGTCACAACCGGCGCCGCAGAAGAATTTAGGAATCACGGTAATGTCTGTGGAGTTATGGTATTGCTGAGAATTCATGGCTTGAATATCTCTTGTCTCATGATTTCTTGTAAGTTATTGTGTTCTAAAACAATTGGCCCTCCAAAGGAGGCTGACACACTGCTGAGATTCTAAGCGTACCACAAGAAACAATTACATCCTATTGTGAGGGGTTTTATCCAGTGATGATATTGATGAATCGTCTAAATTTGCATTGTGTCCTAGAACTGCTGTTAAACCAAGTTACCATTTAAAATAAATAAACAAAGTATCATATAATGTGAGTGTGTTTCATTTTTCATTTCAAATGAGTTTTCTAACTTTTCTAAAAGCCTTTTTTTTGTAACTTTTGTGTACCAACTGCCACTTTAACTGCCCTGTCCTTCCATCTTAAAACAGTTGCAGCTGAGTTCTCCCAAACAAAGCTGTTCCCAAAGGAGTCACTGACATTATGTTCCCCTTCAAAAAAGTGGCATGTTAAAGGGGACTGTGGTGAGGCAAAAGCGTTGCCATCACCAGAGACTGTGTGCGTGTGTGTGTGTGTGTGTGTGTGTGTGATACTTACCTGAACACCTACCTGGAATACTCACCTGTTGCCTGTTTCCTAGTAGATTCTGCAGTAGGGAGGCAGATCAGGCGGGGCTCACTCATGAGCGTGCCGGAGGGCCCACGGCTAGCTCATGAAAGGGGTGATGTCTCTAACCTAGGTCACAGAAACAGAGTGAGACAGGTTAATAAATGTGCGCACTAAATGAAACGTCTTACCTGTAATATATTTATATATTAAGGCCTTGTGATGTGGGATTATGATTTCATTTACCTTTGTTTTTAATCCACTCTGATAGGACAGCAACACCCCTGCAGAGTGGGGCTAAGCCTATAAGAGGTAGGGGAAAGGTTCAGTAAGGAGGCTCGAGGATACTCACCTCAGATTGCGAGGAAGCTGAGGAGAAGGGAGTAGGGCTAAGCTAAAGGGTATAGTTCTATGGCCTTGTGGCCTCTGTACTGCTATCGAGTCGGGTCAACATTTTAACCACAGTTTATTTTGTGCTTGCACAGTTTTTCTTTTGTATGTCTTCAGTTTGTAAATAAATCGCTCACCATTTGCAAAGAACTATTCAGAGTCGTCGCATCTTCAGCCTGCAACTGCATTCCACTTACCCATTCAGTCTCATCCTACCGGTGACTTCTTGTCTCCTCACGAAGCATCGTCACAGGGACACACACACATGTCCAAACACAGCTTAGCTGACTTGCAAATCACATTTTCATGCAGATCTAAAATTGCAAAAAGAGGAGACTAAATATGGGATGATCCACTTGCAGAAGGAAGAAGAAAGTAAAAAACAAAACAAAACAAAAAACAGGAGTTAGAGAAAATGGACCTCCTAACAACCACCTGCAAGACCAGAAAGTAAGAAATTAATTCCACCACAAATTAACAACATCAACACTCTTAAAAAAAGATGGTTCTTCAAAGGTTCTTTAGCAAAGAAAATGATTCTATTTAGGACTCTGAACACTCAAAGAACCCTTTGCATGATTAAAGAATTCTTTGCAAGGTGAAAAGGATCTTCAGATTGATGGAGAATGTGCTGTAAATGGTTCTATATAGCACTCAAAATTTAAATCAAAAGTCATGTCAGGCTTGTGATAATGGAAAACCCCTTTAGGGTGCTATATAGAACCATTTTCAAAAAAAGGTTCTATACAGAACCATTACAGTTGACAGAGGCAGATTTAGCAGCACTGAAATGTCTCAAACTGACATTTTAAACTGACGCTGACATTTTAAAAAGTCACTGAGCTGATTAATACGATCCGTTCTACTGCCAGTCTTCGTTTATTGAAACTGCAAGGCTATGTAATTAAAGTTATACATCTGTTAGCAGTGCGTGTGGCTGAAACACCTGAACTTAATAATTAAGAGGTGTGTCCCAATACTTTTGTCAACATAGTGAATTTATGTGTGACTATCAGAAGAGAGGTTTAAATAGATCAGTCTTAAAGGGACAGCAACAAAAAATCTTGTATTCTACAGGAAAGACAGAGGTGGGAAAATGGCTAAAACTATTATGCAATTGTAAAAAGTCGTAACATAAAAATAAAACCCAGACTAACAGAATTTTGCGAGAAGAAAGGGGCCCTTTAACACACATGTGTAAGCCTATTATTGAACAATGCTTACTGTTTATTTATTTAATTCAGGGATTGCAACTGAAATTACTTCATCACATTTTGTGCTCTTGTCCCAATCACAGTTCTGGCTTCACATGCTCTGTGTTTGCCTTCTCCAACTACTTGGCTTGAGCAACTCCCTCTATACATGGCCAAGCTTGAGAGAGAGAGAGAGAGAGACAGAGAGAGAGATAGAGACAGAGACAGAGACAGAGAGAGAGACAGAGAGAGAGAGAGAGAGAGAGAAAGAGAGAGAAAGAGAGAGAGAGAGTCAGAGAGAGAGAGAGAGAGATAGCGAAAGAGAGAGAGAGAGAGAGAGAGAGAAAGAGAGAGAAAGGGAGAGAGAGAGTCAGAGACAGAGAGAGAGAGAGAGAGAGAAAGGGGGAGAGAGCGAGAGTAAGAGAGAGCGAGAGAGAGAGAGAGAGAGAGAGAGAGAGAAGGGAGAGAGAGAGAGAGAGAGAGACAGAGAGTGAGAGAGAGAGAAAGGGAGAGAGAGAGAGAGAGAGACAGAGAGAGAGAGAGAGAGAAAGGGAGAGAGAGAGAGAGAGAGACAGAGAGTGAGAGAGAGCGGTTCTGTGCTGTGTGTGCAACGTCTTGAGTGGCAGGAGGAGCAATATTTCCCTAATGATGCCCGTCTGGCAAGTGCCCAGTCCAGACTTGCTATGGATGAAGTGCCCTCTATCACATACACACACACACACACACACACACATACACACACACACACACACACACACACACACACACACACACACACACACACTTCTCCCCTCTCTCCAGGCCTGCGGAGGACCTTCGTCTTGATTTGTGACACAGTTAGTGCACGGCTAGCTTCTGTTCACAGCCATGTTAAGAGCTGAGTGATGGTGCACACGTGTGGACCACCACTTCCATCTCCCTAGCCTCACCCTGCAAAATGAGAGGATGCATAATTTGTAACCATGACAAACCTCTGACATGGAATTGAATGGGGACAGATGCAGGGAAAAAAAATGAAAAAATAGGGTTGTCATAGAAACTGAGTTCCCATCAACATAAGTTTTACTTGTCAAGGTTGCTAGGAGGATGTTAGCATAAGCTTTTAGCAGGATTTTTAAAAACCTCACCAACATCCAATTAAAGGTCCTGATGAGACCAAATGAGCAATGCTATTACAGGGAGAAGTGAATATTTTCCCTCTGAATCGCATCTGACAGGTGCTTTATGGCTCTGTCTGACCATTAAATGAACGCAAATAATAGCGACTTTGAATCGACATTGATATTAATGTATCAGGTGCCTTATTCTTGAAACCAAATTACACTCTCACTGAAGAGTGCATGACTACCTCAACATCTCAGGAACTGTTCTCTGTACTGATACATTACTGCTGCTGGATTTGACATACTGTGACATACTGTAATAGGATTCTGAACATTACCAGGCAGATGGTGTAATTCAGACTGTTCTGTATGACCTACTATCCATTGTATTGTCACGATAACTAATACATTAACAGGTGTATTTGCATATTTCTTGTGTATTACTGTCTTTTATCTTGTCTGATTGTGTAATGTACTTCACTATCCTGTAGATTTCTGTTATGTGGTGTGTTTTGATGCATTTATTGTGATACTACACATATTCTTACACATTCAGACTAAACAAAAGCTTTATACTTTACGGGGGCAGGCTGGAGGTTAGGGAGCCGGCACTGTGACTAGAAGGTCACTGCTTCGATCCCCAGAGCCGACAGTACATGACAGAAGTATCCTTGAGCAAGATACCTAACCCGCACTGCGGATATGGCTGCCCACCGCTCTGGGCGAGTGTGCTTACTGCCCCTAGTGTGTGTGTGTGTTCACTAGTGTGTATGTGGTGTCTTACTTCATGGATGGGTTAAATGCAGAGGTGAAATTTCCCCGTTGTGGAGCTAATAAGAGTCCCACAGTCACATACTTGTATGCAAAGTTTTGGCCACCCTGGCCAAATGACACATTTGGTTCATTTTAAAGTGTCAAGACAAAGTTTACTTTAATAGCACTTTCTACAACAAGTGTTTTCACAAAGCAGCTTTACTGAAAAAGCTGGATCTGAGCCCCAATAATCAAGTCAGTGGCTACTGTGGCAAGGAAAAACTACCTAAGAGCAAGAGGAAGAATCCCTGAGAGGAACCAAGACTCAGAAGGGGAATCCACCCTCCTCTGGTCAACACCGAATAGGAAACAGCATTAATCTAAAATAGTAAAAAACAGAAACGGGGAAAAACAGGTGAAGCAATGGTAATAATTAGACAGTTTGTCAGAGTTTGAGTCTGGGCAGCAGCAGCAGCCGCATCAGAAAGACTTGACTTAGATTTTAAAGCAATAAAGTAAATACAACCTCTGCAGCCACGTATTAAACAAAACGTTTCCAGCAAATGTTAATGTACAATTAGTTTCTATTTGATGAGCTTAACAAATCGGCAGGTGAGGCAGGATGCATGTCCACAGGCCTTTATTAGGGTCACTCTAACACTTGGAGGAACAGAGCAGAGGCCAACACACAAGCAGACAGGTGCAGACAAGGCAATTCCATGATCGGAAAACCAAAATACAAGGGCCAAAACCAGAACAACCAGGACAAGAAATCTAAGAAAATGGCTTAATCATACACAAAAGACTTTGCAAAGAGCAAACCATACAAAGCCGTCTATAAACACACAGGAGATAATGAGTCCAGAACAAGCTGCAGGTGAGTGTAATAATGACTGAGCAGCACCAGACTGGAGCTAGAGCTGGACTAAACCAGCGCAAAGCTGAGAAGTCTATTTGCTGTCCCCCCACATTGCAGCAGAGCTGAGATTGCATGGCAGAACTTAGTAACACACCCTTTTAGCAGACACTATAACTTGAGAAAGCTTTTGTAGACAGCTAGGAGTCTTTATATTCATATTTTAGAAATTTTCCCACAGATTTTCAATGAGGTTCAACTCAGGGAACTATAAGGTGTAATTTCAAAAGCTTTAGCTTGCATTCCATGAAGTAGTACATGGTAGATTTTGAGGTATGTTTTGGGTCATTGTCCTTGTTTAGACCAAACAGTTTCTAGACTGTCTGTGTCATATTTGTCTGTGAAGTTTACTCAAATTTTGTGAAATTCATTCTTCTCTCTATCCATGGAATCACTGCTACACAATCTCAAAGCATAATATCAACTGTTGGCAGTGTTCTTTTATTTTCCCCAAATATGTGATAGTTTCATTTTTACTTCAGTCCACAAAACCAAAATGCTTCTGGCTTTGCATTTTTCAAACATTGGCTTTTGTGATAAAATCACAAAGTCTTTTCAGATGACTTACATTTAGATTATGACTATACAATAACTGCACAGTAAAATGGTTCAGCACCACTTCTTTGTCAACTAACCTTACCTGCTGTCATGTGGGGCTTTTATGAGCAGTTCTATCTGAGAGTGTCTTGCCTTGACTTCCACAGTTCTCCTTCACTGCCACTACTTAAAGACATCAATACAATGGATATTATGAGACATTGTAACTGGAAACTTTTACAGATGCTACATTTTTATAGTTTGTTGCAGAGGTTGAGTTTTCTCTTTGAAAAACTGCTAAATATCTAATTTGGCCAGGAGTGCCCAACAGTTTGTTCTGTACATCAAATTGAATAGCTTTTTAGATAAGATACAATACATGCCATCAAATCAGAACAGAGAGTATTTACATACATTATCTGGACAAAAGTGTTGGAACACCTATACATTAGACCTATAGGAGGTTTTACGACATTGCATTCAACTCTATTAAAATGGAGTTGGTACCCTTTGTGGATATAAACAGCTTCCACTCTTCTGCAAAGCATTCTACAAGATTTTGGAGTGTGTCTGTGGGAGTTTTAGTCCATCCATCCAGAATAGCATTTGTAAGGTCAGACAACTGATGTTGAACGAGTGGGCCTGGCTCTTAATTGCCATTCCAGTTCATCCTAAAAGCATTAAATGGGGTTGAGGTCAGGGCTCTGTGCAGGCCAGTCAAGTTCATCTACACCAAACTCACTGTTTATAGACCTTGCTTTAAACACTTGGGCACATACATGTTGGAATAGAAAAGGGTCTTCCACTAACTTTTCCCACAAAGGTAGAAGCATAAAATTGCCCAAAATGTCTTGGTCTGCTGAAACAGTAAGATTTCCCTTCACTGGAACTAAGGGGTCTAGGCCAACCCCTAAAAAACAACACCATAGCATTATCCCTCCTCCACTGGTACAATGCAGTCAGGCAGCAGGTAATATTTTCTTTGCATTCACAAAACCTGGACTGCCGGATAAAAAAGTGTGATTCATCACTCCACAGAATACATTTCAATTGCTCCCGAGTCCAGTGGTGGCATGCTTTACACCATTCCATCTGATGTTTGGAATTGTGTTTGGGAATGCAAGGCTTGCATGCAGCTGCTCGGCCTTGGACATCCATGCCATGAAGCTCTTGGCACACAATTTTTGTGCTGATGTTGATGCCAGAGGAGATGTGAACCCTGCATTTATTGAGTCAGCAGTGTTTGCAAATTGTATGTACTATGCACCTCAGCACTCAGTGACCCTGCTCTGTAACTTTACATTGTCTGACACTTGGTGGCTGAGCTGCTGTAGTTCCTAAATGCTTCCACTTTTTGATAATACTACTCACAGTTGATCATGGAATATCTAGGAGGGAAGAAATTTCACAAACTGACTTGTAACTTTGGCATACTATTACCAGAATTCAGTGAGCTCTTTAGAGTGACCCATTCTTTTACAGATGTTTGTAAACACAGACTGCATGGCTTGTTGTTTGATTTTGTACACCGGTGGCATTAGGACAGAATGAAACACCTGAATTCAATGATTAAGAGGTTTGTCACAGTACTTTTGTCCGTATGGTATGTATCTTTTTTAAATACAATAATAAAATAGGCTTTTAATTCCAAGGGTTTAAAGCATCTGCGACCGCATTCTTTCGGTCACTACCCAAAGCTCGTGACCATAGGTGAGAGTTGGAACGCAGACTGACCAGTAAATTGACAGCTTCGCCTTCTGGCTCAGCTCTCTCTTCACCATGATGGACCGGTGTAGGGTCAGCATTACAGCAGATGCCACACCAATCCACCTGCCAACCTCTCGCGCCATCCTTCCTTCACTCGTGAACAAAATCTGAGATATTTAAACTCCTCCACTTGGGGCAAGAATTCACTCCTGACCTGGACAGAGCATTCCACCCTTTTCTGACTGAAGACCATGGTCTCAGATTTAGAGGTGCTGATTTTCATCCCAGCCAGTTCACACTCGGGTGCAAACTGGTCTAGAGAGAGCTGAAGGTCCTGGCCTGATGATGCCAACAAGACCACATCATCCACAAAAAGCAGACGTGAAATCCTGAGGCCACCATACCAGAAATGCCACCACCATGCCAGAGAGTTCACATTCCATGTTCTGAGAGCCAGTTTCAATAGCCAAGGATCATAACACCAAGGCCCTGGCCTTCAGCTGCCACCCGATCCACACTGCACACAGGCACATATGTGCCTCTCCCACAGGTAGTGGGTCTATGAGAGAGTGGTCGCATGTGGCTAATCCGGGCGAGGGAAACTGGGTCCTGATGGTCTCCATCATATGGGGTTTTTGGATCACCCTTTGTCTGGCTCATCACCTAGGACCTATTTGCCTTGGGAAACCCTACCCGGAGCTTTCGCCCCTGACAACATAGCTCCTAGGATCATGTAGGCATGCAGATCTCTCCACCACGTTAAGGTGGTGATCCAAGGAGAGGTGGAGATCCAAGGAGAGGCGAGAGGTTGACAGGCGGATTGGTGTGGTGTCTGCAGTAATGCGGACCCTACACTGGTCTGTCATGGTGAAGAGAGAGCTGAGCCAGAGGCAAAGCTATCGATTTACCAGTCAATCTATGTTCTGACTCTCACCTATGGTCACAAGCTTTGGGTAGTGACCGAAAGAACGAGATCGCGGATACAAGTAGCTGAAATGATCCTTCTCCGCAGGGTCACCGGACTCCCCCTTAGAGATAGGATGAGAAGCTCGGCGATTCAGGAGAGGCTCGTTGTAGAGCTGCTACTCCTCCATGATGAGAGAAGCCAGTTGAGGTGGTCCGGGCATCTGGTAAGGCTGGTCTGTGGATGCCTCCCTAGGGAGGTGTTCCAGACATGTCTGACGGGGAGGAGACCCCAGGGAAGACCCAGGGCATGTTGGAGGGATTATATCTCTCGACTGTCTTGGGAACACCTCAGTATCCCTCCGGAAGAGCTGGAGGAGGTGGCGGGGAGAGGGAGGCCTGGGCCTCTTTGCTTAGGCTGCTGCCCCCCGCAACCCGGACTCGGATAAGCAGATGACAACGGATGGATGTATGGGTTTAAAGCAGTTAGAAAATGGTCAATATAAGAAATTTATATTGTCAATATAAACATTTCTGACTGAATTATAATTTTTAAGAAAAAAAATGTATTCAAGACAATGTAGAAATGACTATTGTTGATCTTCTACCCAGACCAAGCTTTTGAAGCTTGAAGTAATGTAGAATTATAGACAAACTAATGCTAACAAAAAGCTTTGTTGCTAGCTCACTCTCAAAAGGCTGCTTTGTGGTTTGACAGATGTCACTGAGGGCCTGCAGACACTTTATATTTGTTCCCGGCTGAGTTTGACAGGCTGACTTCCTGAGCGCAAGTGCATCAGAGCTTTGATGTGTGGTAAACAAAAGCAGGCTGCTAGCGAGGTGAGAGCAGGAGGACTCCAGCTTTTAATCTGCCTGAGCATCAGTGCTCCACTGCCTGATGCTGATGCGTGCTCACATGCAGAGCAGCTGAGGGGTCCAAGCTCCTGGTCAACTCTCAATACAACATCTGAAGGGTGACTGCAGAGGGCAGTGCAAACTCAAAACCGCACATACACACACAGCATGGAAAGTGTGTGTGTGTCAGCTTTTTCTCTGCGCACTCCGTCTTGGATTTTGTGAAAGTGGAAAGGTGAGTGCCCTGGGCTTTGGCTCAGCCAATTTCTGCAGCTCTGATAGCTCAGCACTGAGGAGAGATGAGAGGGACAGATGGAGTCCCAGAAAACAACTGGAGGAACGACAATGGGAGAAAAATGAGTGAAGCTGATTTAGGTTTGGCCTTCTGGACCTCTTCCTCACCATTAGAAGACTAAAAAAGCTTAGTGAGAGCCATGTGACCAAAGGTGCTCCCACGTTCTTGAGGGACCCTTGTTGGAAGGAGGAAATGGAGGTAAAGAATTGATGAAAAGATGAACAGCTGGCAGCAGATAATCCCAGCATTGCCACAGTCTCAGAAACTAAATTACTTATGGACTCCTGGTGTATTATCATGAGTAGAGAAGTGGAAAACATACAGAAATGTACACTTTTGATAAAGGTCTCAAAAAGTTATTTGAAGTGGAGAGGAACCACTTCTGGTACCCTAAAGAACTTTTCTATGATGGGTTAAAGCAGTGGTTTTCAATCTAGTCATTAGGGACCCCAGATGCTCTTTATATTTTTGCAAGTTAGGTTAGAGCAAAACACTTGACCATATGGGGGTCCCTGAGGACTAATTTGTGAAGCATAGGTTTAAACAACTTTTTTTGTAAATGAGATGTGCAAATGTCAAGAACCTTTTAAAAAGTTAACAGAATCTTCCCATAATATAAAGGTTCTGTACAAACTAAATCAAAAACAGATAACTGCATGACCAAGCAAAAATGTATGAATTTTTACTTTGAAGCATTTGGTTGGGATCAAATGCTTCAAAGTAAAGGAAAGATAAAGTTGGCTTTAGATTAAGGATGGGTAAGGGCCCAGTGTGAAAGGTGGGCATGGGTGGGTTTAACCATAAGGCCCTCTCTTCTAGAGAGGAGTGAGAAGACAAATTTCCTAAAATGTACACAAAAAATATTGGTTTCATTGATTTCATCTGTGATTATTACTCTGAATCATTTCTGAAAGTACACAGTCGTTCAGTGCAGTCCAACTTTATCTTCTTAATCATCCTATCACTGCTTAGCAACTGTTAAGACCTGCCATTACATCAAAAAGTCTCGGAGGCAGTGTTTCTATGAATATGTTTTGTATTTAAAGTTCCAGATATGGTGAAAAGATGTGCCTAGGACATGTATAAGTCAGATCGGATACCCTGACAGAGTAGGCTATGTTTTATATCTATTTCCAATACCACAAATGTATTTTTTTAAGTTGCTGAATGGGTATTGTTTTTGTCAGTGAATTATGAATTTCCTATGTAAAATATTTGTTTGAAAATAGCCTTAAATATACTATTTTGAAGTAAGTGTCTATTTTCACATAAAAAGTCAAACAAAGGTAAGATATAAATGGTCCATAAATGTTTTTTTATACCTGCAGTTGCAGTATGTTTTAGCCTAGGATGCTTGCTGGGTTAGTGTTTTTTAAGTTTGCTGGTATTGTTTAGACTTTGCTCTATAATACAATATAATATATAATATCTAATATATCATATTTTATGTGGCCTTCACTAGAGTATAAATTCTGCCTGTCATAAGCAGACACATGCTGTTTAGGGAACAGTACTGCAGTGTTGGTTATCTAATGTGAAGCATGCATTGCAGTTGATGTATATATGGTCTTGCTATTGTACTGTAGCTTTGGACTTGGTAGGATGACTGTACTGTTGCTGCTATAGGCTGATGTCAAGACTGTGTGGTCGCCCATGTAAAATACGTAGCCCATTTAAACACTTGTTCTGGTGCTATTGCTTATTAAACAGACACATAGTGTGGTACTTGTTACTTCTCCTGCTGGGGATGGTGGTGGTAGGATAATTTTCAGTCTACAGATCATTGTGTGAAACATTCTTTCCACATTTGAAACATTTCATTTGACATGAAAGAACAACAGAAAAAAAATAAACACCCTACAACATGACATACTGCAACTGACATAATCATGCCTTAAACATGTCATAGCAGATATCATAATCCATCATGACAGTTTATGATAGCATATGTCCAGTAATATGACAATGTTATTTTACCATTACAGTTAACTGTCATGATAGATGCCATGATGTTTGATGATAATAGATGCCATAATGTTTGATGTCATGATCACTAACTACAGTACAAATGATTTGTCAGAAGCTCTCGTGGCAGCAAACATTATAACATTTGTCATGAGATTTACTGCTTTCCATGATGCTTTTGTTACTGAGTAAAATCTGTCTTGAAAGCATACAATATTTGACATCTACCATGACATGTTTAGAGCATGGCTCTGTCAATGTAATGGAACAGAATTCAAGTAAAGTGTTACCAAAACACTCATATTTTACTACCACCAAAACTCTAAATCTGTGTAGGAAGATGATTCTTGGATATTAATATTAAAAGATCATAGGTCATAATCCACATTTTGAGAAGTATTATCTTAATTAGCTTAGCCTCTTAGCTGCCATGCACCCCATGTATTATTACACACTTCTATAACCTAAGAATAGTTCCATTAGTTTGCATTGAAGTCCTAGTAGCTACTTATTAATACATCTTTATATGTAATAAGCCTGGATTGTTAAGGGGTTAAAGATGATACTGACTTTGATTAAAAAGCAAAGCCATCTTTTTGTGACATGAAATTTAGAAAATGTTTCAAGAATTTGGCAAAATAAAACAGCATTGGAAGGAGAACCGGCACACGAAAATGTGTGTGTGTGTGTGTGTGTGTGTGTGTGTGTGTGTGTGTGTGTGTGTGTGTGTGTGTGTGTGTGTGTGTGTGTGGTATACCACAATATGTGCTTTACAACTTTCAGCTTTATGGTCTTCAGGTTACTCTCCTTGGTATGAATGTAAATAATGATTTGGCAGTTTTTATTTGTATTTTTAAAGCACAAACTGCTACTTTTTTGGTTTAAAGTGAAAGGTTTCCATACTGAAGAGTTCTGACATCACAACCATGGATTCAATGCATGGTAGTTGGCATTCCTCCTAAATCACTACTAGTAATATTTACTTACAAAATTATTTTCCTAAACAAACCTAATTATTGATTATGTATTAAATTAATGCAAGCTGATAAAGCAGATGTGCTCATGAATGAACAAACACTAAAGAAATGAATCAAGTGATCAAGTTTAGCTGAATTAAATTGGAAAATATGATGACCGGTAATGTTCCTCTCTCCCTCAGCGTGAAAATATTGCCTTTATGCCGCTATTTTAAGATTGAGACTGTACTTGCCTTGCTCTACTAAAAGTACAGCTAAACGTTAAAGATATAGGTATAGGAGGAGGCTGACTAAACATGTTCATCAGCTTTCCCATCCTTACCTTCAATCCTGCAGAGCTCCTGAATAATGGACCGTACCGTATGGAGCCTCTCAGTCTAGTACAGCTGGGTGAGTTTCTGATCTTCTGGGTGTATCTCTGAAGGTTAGCCATGTGAAGAAAATCTTCATACAGAATTCATTAGTCTGTTAAATGAGATTTAACACTGATGCACAAGGAAGGCCATCGTCTATGCAGAAGCATTCATGCTTTATTGAAGACAAAGAGCAGCCTTGTGGATTAAATGCCAAAAGCAAACAAACATAGAGAGGTTTGTTGGATTTCAGTGAAATCCAACATGAAATCATCTTTCAAACAAACACTTCAGGGGATTTTAGTGTGTTATCTTGGGCACAGACTGTAACAATTTTCAATGCTTTATTCAAAGGCCACCTACATAGGGACTGCATAAATAATGATGTATTAATAAAATGATACTTGTACAGCTTACGCCAGCAATCATATAGTGGAGTAAATGAGGCTGTATTGATATTAGGGGCCTTAAACAAAGTGACATTTGTTCAATTTATAACACTGTTATAAAGCATTATTTACAAGAAATAGAACTTATAAAGCAGTTAACAGTATAAATTAGTTTTGTTTTCATGACCTTCTTATATTTATATTCTTTTTTATTATCCTATTTTTCTACAATTAATGTTTATTCTTACAATTAGTGTTTAGTGTTTTTTAAGGGTCTATTTAAATTCACTTTTCCTGTGTACCGTCTATTTAATGTTATTGGTCTGAGAGTAACGCAATTTCAGTACACTGTATGTCCTGTACATATTGTTGTATTGACAATAAAGCTGACTTGACTTGAAATGTTGACATTTAGTTCATGAAATCTCTCTTTTTGTAATCATTAGCCAGCATTGTTTATAAGTATATAAAGTGGTTTATTCAGTGTTTATGTAGTCCTTATGTAAGCCTTCAAACAAAGTGGGAACCCATCTTCTACCTAGTTTAAAGTCAGTTCTTCTCTTCACCATCATACATCGAGATTTTGTATTGCACCAATTTCTTCATTGTTATTGTTATTGCTATACTTGAACCTAGAAACCTCCCAGTGGCATCATGACACATTAACGATGGCTTTTATATGTTATTTAAGTTCATTCCCTCTAAATATGAATTCGTAAACGATTAGAACAGCCAATTATTTGATGTTTCTTGTTCTCTAAATATCATAAAATATTTGCTATATTCAAATTGGTTTATACGTGTAATAACTGGCATCTCCAGATGGAATGATGTTGTACTCAGTTCCCTTACCCTGTGTGTTAAATACAAGATCTTTTGCAAAATTATTTGAATTTTCTGTACTTATTATCCCGTTTCACCTTAGATGCACTACAGTCCTCAGCATGCACTGCAACATGTGTGTGTTCTGACCCCCTTTCCCCAACAACAACTTATGGGCTAGTTATTACACAAAAAGAAAAGATGCCTGGTGTCTAGTTTGAGCAAATAGGCAAGTATTTAATATCTACTTTGCTGTTGCTGTTTTGGCATATTTTGAATAAACCATGGCCCATTTGGGTCATGGCAAAAGGTTAAGTAAAAATGATATAAAAACACAGTTGGCCCTCAGATTTACTGAGATTTTTTAATATGGCCCTTTTAGTGGTTGAGTTTGACACCTCTGCTTTACACACTATGGCTAATTTGACCTGAGTGATCTGCTAATAATGTTTATTCTCTCTAAATACGCTCCTTTACAAATAGCACAACCGGTGGTCCTTTGAGGCCTCCAGTGCAGTGCAAACACCAGTTTACCCTCCACTTTCCAATGTAGTTCTTTAAAGTCAGGTCTCATTATGTCAAATAATGAAGGCATAATGAGACCACTGGAGTGGAGATAATTCCTTTGAAAAGAAGCGAGCGCTAATCATTAAATTTCATCACAGCGTTCTGCGCACATTATGGGAAAACTAAGAAAACACACACACACACACACATACACACACACACACACACACACACACACACACACACATAATTGTGGATTTTAGATTTAAATGGTTTCACATTATCAGTTTCCATTGATTATTCCTTTCGAAATCTTTCTGCAAACAAATTAGGCCAAGAAACGAAGTAGAATCCTTGGACAATTTTTCAAAGTTATAGGCTTTATTTAACTGGTAAAATGTCAAGCATGATTTCTCTACATAAATAACAAGCACACGAGTCAACATACATGGCTACATGGGTCGGATGTGACATCAAAATGTACTCATTCATTTTGTGGAACAAAGAACAGTGCAGTTGTTTTTCGCTTAGAAAAAGGAGGGGGTGCCGAACTCAACTAGCTGAAGCTTTACACGATTTGGGGAAACCTACACCCTTCTGCTATGTACAGAACACAAGCGAAGTCACAGCGGGTGTAAAATGAAATCAGGGTCTGAAAATTGGTTCTCCAGTAGTCTTCAAAACCAAATATACAAAAATTGAAATGTAACCACGTTAAAAAGAGTCCAATTACTGAAGCAGATGAGGAATAAAACCAAACCATGTGACGAAAGCTCAAATCCAAGCACTTGGTTTGAGTGTCAGTGAAAATGCATAGACTCTGGCCATCGAGGAGAAGATTCGACGCGACGTGCACATGTGTTTGTGCTTCCAATTACGCTAAGAAGGTTCCCCTGCCCATGCTGCTGACCTCATGTAGCATTGTGACTCATGTCTGGACCTGTCAAATTAAAGATCTCCGGTTATATAAACCTTGCGATGTACAAAGCTTGTCTAACACCACACCACACCAAGAAACACACTGTATGATTTACTGAAAGCCAGCCCTCAAGCCCCAGTATGCACAATAGCTATGTCACACACTCAGCCTGACCCTAAACTCATCAAAGCCATTACATTCCAGTGTTAAGTTACCGTTTATCTCCTCTATGAGCATGTAGTGTAGAATAAATGATCTGCCTGCCTAACCATTACATTTTTACGTTTTTTTTGACTCCTCATAAATCCAAAATTTATGCATCCCTATCGTTTACAAACCTTAATGAGAGATTTAAAGTTGCCATGCTGACTTTTACAATGGTCTCTACTTCAAACGAGGACATTCTCAGAGTGAGGGGCATTTTTAATTAGTTAAAATTGCTGAGGGTTGGTGGAATTTCAAATGTACAAACAGGTGGAATTAAGTGTTGCTGTCTTTTTCTCGCCCTACTCGGAAAGGTCATGGAAGGTGTTATCCACAGTCGCAGAGGGAATAATTAATTTTATTTTTCCTATTTCTCTGTTTGAGTGATTGTTCCTTCAAGGCACAGGAAAAACTGTGGGCCCAAATGCGCATGTGAATGTGACAAAAGGACGGGGGCGTGGGAAAGAGAAAAAGTATTGAACCCAAATTATTAGAATAGCTGTCACATATTCAATGTCAGTTTTTTTGAATATCATTTGCTCTATTCTAATTGGGCTCTACATGTATTACCTTGTGTCTCCAGATGGAACGACGTTGTACTAAATCCCTTTAGACACTAGGGCTAATTTGACCTAACAGTGGAGTGACTAATAGTTAGCTATTTCACTTTGAAACCTATCCAGTGCATACAAAAACGAGCATATTCCACTCTAGCCCACTCTACTTTTGAATAAACTTCCCTTGAACAGATACAGTGGTTTTAGAACAGTCAATTTTGGTTTTTTTTTTCAGGATCACTTGAGATTCCTTTCGATAAATTATACACAGACCAAATTCAGTGCAATTGTACTTGTTTGTTTTTTCCATGAATCTTCTTTTTGGAGCCCTAGGCCTCGCCCACCCACACCACAGTATTCCCCATGGGTACGTCAGTGATTTCACAGTTGAGCTTGTCCAGGCGTCCATCCAGGATGAACAGGGAACTCTGAGAAGGAGTCATGAGGTACTGTCCGAAAAGGCCGCTTCCGGTCATCACACGGTTTTGTCGGTTCCAGCGCCACAGTGCAGTTGGCGTGGGCTGTTTGAGGCTCTTGATCATTTTGACGTTGCCGGTGCTGAGCTCCACATACAGGGCGTCTGTCTGGTGGCCCGAGCTGCCGAACACATTGTACTGGTTGACCTCTGTGAAGGAGGGCATAAAGGCCAGGTCAGAGAGGTGCAGGTTGGTATGAATGTCGAAAGGTTGCCCAATTTGGCCCCGGATGGAAATGGGCTGGAGACGCATAAGGCCATCCCGATCATCCACGCTTACAAGGTAATGTCCATCAGGTGAGACATAGGGTGTGCCACTCACATCCCAGTTAGGGCCAATCACACCGTCCGTCACGCTGTCCAGGATCAGCTGGGGGCGCAGAGCACCTGTTGAGTCGGGTCTGCAGTTGATGAAGTAGTAGCCGCCCAAGTGAGTGTAGGCCAGCGACTGTGGGATACAGTCGTACTCCTGCAAACTGATGTTCTTCACGTAAGAGGTGGTCTCCAGGTCAATCTTATGCAGGGCTGGCTCATTCTTATGGAGGATGATTCCAAACCTACAATTGAGAAGACAATCCATTGTAAACATCAATCCATGATACTCCTACATGCTTCTCTTGGATGTATGGCTCTAGATACTTTATAAAACTTTCTGATTCCATTGTTTGTGAAACCAAAAACGGTTCATCTGCACTATTGCTCACAGAAACCCTGGGCAGATTGTATGAGGAGGTTTTTAAACTTCAAAAAGGTTTTACTGAGCTGCAAATCTAACATATGAAAATGATTTAAAACCATCCATAAAATAGCAGTGTAGAAACAGTAGTACAAACCATTGCAACCAAATATCCAAGAAAGTTAGCATTAACTTCTGTAAGAACTGGATAAAACTCTATGGAAGACCTGCTCTGACAGAGACATAAATCTGCCCTCAAGCTTGGTGGACTGCAGTACCCCTTCCACTCTGTAACTCTGTAACCAGTTTCAGAGTGAGACACTGATTGGATCACAAGCTGAGACAGACCAGGTTTAATGAAGGAGGTCTAAACCTACAGGTGGAAAGAGGAGGTGAACTCTTGAGAGTTTTACTTCCACATCTTCAGGCACCTCATAGGCAGAAAAATCTTAGTCGGCAAATGCCTAGCTCTGTAATGGACACCTATTCACATCTCAATCATGCGCATGCATGACGTGGCAAAAATTCAAAGAAGCCAACCACTGACCATTAGATATCTCTTAGAAAAAGATGAAGAAGATAGAGAGAAAACGTCAGAAGAGGAAATGTCAGCATCTGACAAGCCTCAATTAATCTAACTGCCCGTTGATCAATTCTGCCATGCACTTCAAACACACTGTCATTCAGCTGATTTTCGGCACTTTAGACTGTGGTTGCTGACCGAGTCAGGCTGCTACGTGACATTTGCTTCAGACTGATGGGAACATTATCATTTGTGATGATGAGCTGCATTGATTGGCTGATGCTGAGGTCCATTAGTGGTTTAGGCCAGGAATTTCCTGTCTATTCAGCTCAGCAGTTTGAGTGTTAGGATTCTGCTTGGTATCCATTACTTCCAAAAAAAAAAAAAAAGAGTTAGTCACGAAGTGAGCATAGGTACAGTAAAGTGAAGTTGGAGTTTCAAGCAACATGGAATGCCTGGTGATTTTGAAATTCTTTCTCATATATGTGTAAATATGGACCAACGGGACTGATGCTGCCACCATGCATAGCTTATAGTAAGCATTCGATCGACACTGTATGTTATTTTTGAATAACTATTAATAACTATTAATATGATGAGTGAATTGAAATGACCTGTTTAGCCATTCAGCCTAGGCAGTTCATATTGAAGTTATACAGATTTTTGTTACTGCAGCCAGTCAGTAAGTTAAACGTTGTGCTGTTCATGGCTCTCAGCAAGCAAATGGATCGCAAAAGGCCTTTAAAGTATCCAGATATTCAAAAGAAGTGGCTGAAGTTTCCTATTTATGACATCCTTGAGGATTTTTGCCCAAACTTAATCGTTTGATCTGGTACTTTCAGTCTGAAAAAGCTTGAGTGAGGTATAATTCAGAGTAAGAAGAACATGATAGAGATTAAGATGATGATGTTTCAATTTGGGCTATTTGGGAAAATTACAGAGATCCTTTGTTCATATAAATCAGCTGGTCAAATCACACCCCTATTACATTACTAGACCACCTCTGGTTAAACAAATCCAACTTCAATAAACAGTCTGTTTAATCCTGAAGCATGACGAATTCTGACTATTTATGATACACAAATAGTTACAGTAACAGATATTTAATACGCTGCTACATATCACAGACTGTAAGAGCCAAATGTAAGTTCAGTTTAATCTATATTGTTATTTTCTGTTTACTCAATTGTTGTTATTTTCCATTACGTCAGTTGTATTGCGTGCATACTTGTCAGCATTTGACTTGCTATTAGTTTAAAAGAACTGTTGCGCATGTGCACGACAAAAAAAATGGAAAAGCGAGATCGAAGAAGGACGTTGTGCACATAGCTAAAACAATACGTTTTTGACCATCAGCCTTTTGTAAATAAGATAAGCTTTCTGTTTACTCTTTGAGAATGTCAAGTGTTGCCGTGCTTCTAAGGATTGCTTTGGATGGAGTAGAAGACTTCAAATAAAAGACTGAACATGACAATCCTGCAGTCCGTGAGTGAAGCTTGCTAGTTAAGAGGAACAAAGTGGCTATGCGTCAGAAACAAGTTTGCTGTGCACTTCTGCCAGTGGCCAGTTAAAAGTTGTCAAAACAATACGAACTTGGCCACTACACAGACCATGTCATAAACATGTTATGATAGATTATGTCCAGTAATGTGTCCATGCCATGTTACTATAACTTGTCACTGTCGTGGCAGAATGTCGTTATGTTTGAAGCTGTTGGCAAACTAGAGCACACAAAATTAGTATGTGACACAATTTGTCATGACATCTTGTGTCACTTATTACCAATGGTAACATGACAGAAAACAAAATCTATCAGTTGATGACAACATGTGATATCTGTCATGATGTTATGCAGCAGTATTCAAGTGAATTGCTACCTACGAAAGTAGAATATAGATCCCTGAAATCTCTCAAACAGCTAATGACACAGTAAGATTTCAGAATTTTCCTCCAACTCCAAAGTCCATGTCTTGATAGCCCCAGGTAAAAGTGTCCTAGAATGTTCAGCTAGGGTAGCCTATATAGGATATGCCTCTTATGCTGAGATCTCTTTTGATTATTCTTTTCTCTGGAGCAGTCCCTCTGGCTTACAGCAATCACAGAATCATCTGAATCTCTACTGCAATGTAGCAGGAGCTCACCTAAAGCAAGGCTCAATCGTGCATCCTAGCCTCATTCTATCCCAGGAGGTTTAAAAGCAGAGGTGTCCACACAAGTTGGATAACTGAGGTTTCTTCTGCCAGCTGCGTGTAGTTCAGGTAGCAGACGAGATGGCATTAAGTGCCTATAGCTCCTCTGGCAGAAGTGATAAGGCCTGCTTTTTGCAGCTCTATAAAGTCCACTGACATAAGGTATAATAAAGAATAGCACCAGCTCTATATAAAAGAGTTCAAAGCTAGCTGGACTCGTTTTGTACCTTTGTGTATATTTTATGACTTGCTGTGGGTTTGTTGTTTTATATGGTCCCACTGTAGAGCAATTAATGGAAGTAACTTCCTCTCCCAAATCAATGCTGAGCTCCAAGCTCAGAGGGCTCTTCCTAAATGCAAACCAAATAAAGGCCAGTTTCAGGCCTTTTTTCAAATAGCTTGATTCAACAGACATTTTAGCCTCCATCTAGTATTTGAAAATACTGCTATAAAAATAAAAGCAATTGAGAGAAACCTAAAAAGAAAAAAAAAATTATCACAGGGCCTGCGGCACAACAAATAAATGAGATTGCCACTCGCAAATTTATTGATAAAAGCATGACAGGAGCTCAATGAATTTAATGAATGAGAGTTCTGCAGGCTGTTATTTTATGCAGTTATTAGCGAGAAAGTCTGGAGATGTTGAAAAATCTGGCAAGCTGCCTGAATTTGCAGCGCACTTTTTCTCAAATAAATGAATAAAAAAGACATCGCGTAAAACATGAAATGCATTACATCTACATGCATGGCTTACATCACAGAGGCATTCTGAATATGACATCTATGTGGGTCCTGATTAGGTGGGTTGTCGAAGGATGAAACGAAGTGTGCGAACAAAGAAACTGTGCAGTCCTGCTAATTTATCTACTGCTTTGCTGTCATTGCAGTTTAGAACTACGGTATGTTTCCAAACTTTTGTAAACACCTGCTGAAATCAAGGGTAATAATAGGAAATTTCCCCTTTGGGGAAGACATTACAAAACTACATATTAGAACATTGCTGTAGGGATTTGACTGCAATCACCCACAAGAGCATTAGTGAGGTCAGGTACTGATGTTGGATGATCAGTTCTGGATCGCAAACACCACAAAGGCACTGGATGGAGCTCCATCGCTTCAGAGTTGCCACTGCTCATCAGCTCAATTCTGGGGGGCTTTATGCCACTGGCATTGGGCATGGAGACCATAGATTCATGTGTGGCCACTTGAGAGCATCCCATTCTATTAATTAGTGTTCTTCTATTGAGATTATAAGCTGTATATGAGCAGTTGAACACCAGGAATAAATATTTCTGTGGATATTATGTGCAAATAATTTGGAATATCTTTGAAAAAACGTTTATGTTTGAGAGACATTCTTTTTAGAACAGAATTGATTGCAATGTTTTGACAGCTATGTGAGTTCATATGGCTACTGTAATTTCAGAATGGGAAATCAGCCAGATGCTTATTAGATTCTTGCACTGTATTAGTGAATCAATTCACTAAAAGTATTAACCTGCGATAACAGTAATAATAATATACTAACAGTACTGTTTTATTGATTCCAGTCAAAAGAGCAATTCATTTCAAGTAATTTGTTTTTTTAAGCATCAGGAAAAAGCAAAAAAAAATTATCAGAAAATTACACAGAAGCCTCAATTACTGAATATAATATCAAATTCCAGCATTTGGTTGCTCTATTTTCCTTTATTACAGCTTCCATTCTTCGCAGGATACTTGTGCTCAGCTTTACAAAGAATTCCGCAGAGGTATTTTTCACACCTCCAAAGTTCCGAAGCTGGTTGTACTTTCTGCTCCTCACAATCTAAGTAATCCCAAATACATTCAGTGAAGTTGAGGTCTGGGCTCTGGGGTGGTCAGTCCATTGTTCTGAGAACACCTTCAGCTTCTTGAGTATTTTCATTTGCTCAGTGAGGCTTCTTGACAGCAACAGATCTTTTCAGACCCATAGCGCTGAGTTGATGTCTCACAGTGGAAGGATGGACAGAAACACCTCTGGATTTTTGTCATCTGAAATAAGAATGGGGCTTGGTTTGCTCCTCAATCTTAAAATTGAAAGCTTCAAATACTGTTTATCTGGTGGTTACAGGTTTGGTGGGGGGCTAGTAGATTATCTTACATCTAACCTGCACAGAAACATCTGGAAAAACTTCCTTAATTGACATTTTGACTGGAAATTAAATAAATGGATGGTGGTTTCTGACTTTTGCAAAGTTCTGTATGTAACAGAAAATCACAAGAACTTATTATTTGTGGCCACACCACTAATTGGTTGCTTTCTATTGTTTATTACAAATGCATTTATAATAAAATATGCAGTCAAATTTACAGGATAGTCTGTTGTACCTACAGAACCACTTATTTCCACTTTTCTCTTGCTTACTCAAATTGCCTGCACTGGATGTCATTGCATAACAAAGCTAAAATGCATCTTCTCAGGCTGATGTCATGTCCTTAATCTAACCTGCTGTCCGGTACAGGATGCCAGACTGCAATGATCCCTCTCTTGCATTGTGTTGGCCTCATTTAACATACTGCTGACCTGTAGCACTGAGACATATTAAACCACCAAGGGGGGTCATGGAGAGGAGAGCGCTTTTAAATGTCATCACATTCTAGAGGTGCAAAGCTACAATGGAGCGAGACTAAGGCTTCTGGTCCAATCTGGAAATACAATTCGTAGTTCTATTTAAGAAACTGCTTAAGGCATTACATTGTCTATTTTTGTGAGGTAATATCAGCGGGAGAACATAAGCAGGGCAACCTGATCCCTGAATAATCCACAAGAACCATTAATAGCTTTTCAGGTGTGTTTGGATTATGTTTTTATGAATCTGCAAATATGAAACTGGGATAAAAACTGAGCTATAGCCTATAATAGGGCTCTTGTATACACACCGATTAGGCATTATGTTCTTCACTGGTCATGATGTTCTTCAGTGGTCACTACCCCCATGGACCCTCACAGAACAGGTACTATTTGGGTGGTGGATCATTCTCAGCACTGCAGTAACACTGACGTGATGGTGGTGTATTGTGCTGGTACAAATGGATCAGACACAGCAGCTTTTAAACACTCTGTCTACCCACTGTCCACTCTATTAGTCACTCCTACCTCATCAGTTCACCTTGTAGATGTGAAGTCAGAGACGACAGCTCATCTGCTGCACAGTTTGTGTTGGTCATCCTCTAGTCCTTCATCAGTGGTCACAGGATGCTGTACGCTGTTGGCTGGATAATTTTGGTTGGTGGACTATTCTCAGTCCAGCAGTGACACTGAGGTGTTTAAAAACTCCAGCAGCACTGCTGTGTCTGATCCACTTGTACCAGCACAACACACACTAACACAACACCACCAGGTCAGTGTTACTGCAGTGCTGAAAATGACCCAGCACCCAAATCGTACCTGTGAGAGTCCATTGGGGTCCTGACCACTGAAGAACAGGGTAAAAAGGGGCTAACAAAGTATCAGAGAAACAGATGGACTACAGTAACTGTAGAACTACAAAGTGCACCTATGTAGTAAGTGGAGCTGATAAAAAGGACAATGAGCACAGAGACGCAGAGGTGGTCATAATGTTATGCCTGATCAGTGTATATTGTTCTCAATTGAAGAAAAAATTATTTTAAAATAATAACCTCACATTAAGTGCAAAAATAGCTTAAATCTTATAATAAGTAATAAAAACTTTCAAGAAAAGGCTTTACACATGTGCTTAGCACTGGGCAGTATACTGACCAGGGCTGGGTTTAATGATTCTGGGGCCCAAGGTGGAATACAGAAATGTGGCCCAGAGGATTCTCATTGAAATTAATAGTCAATCTCTGGGCTCCTGACTGGTGTATCTTAAATCTAGTCGATATGTCTAATATTTCTCAGATTGACATTGTTGTAGGAGTATTATAAGATTATGTAACTTATTTCTACACAATTTACTAAGCTTTACTTAAATTTGACTCAATTTCTTAAAATCCCAGACTTAATACATGCTAAGGCTTATTACTGAGTAAGTGCTAAGACTTCAATACAAACTGAGATATTCTTGGGTTATAGAAAAATGTATTAAAAAATTGCGCCCTCCAGTGGTACCTGACCAATTAAGAGGTTAAACTGTACTAAATGATTTAATGAATTGAAATTATTGATGATTTCCTTTCTCGACACCTAGAAGTGTCACACTGCAGGACGTAGTCCATAATGTAGATTATTGCTTAATTGCCATATTTATACCAGTCTTCAAGCAGTTGTGTCATCATGTAACAACATAGAACAGTCCATTAAAATTATACCAGGTGGTGGGGCTGCGTTGGAATTGCCTACTTTTGCCTACTGCAAAGACCATCCAAGCATCTGACATACCAGTGGAAATTCTCCTTAAGGTATTAATTGTTCTTATAACCTTTGCACCAGTATTACACAAATTTGAATATGAACAGTGCAACATGCTAAGGTTAACCCATTTAGCTGAATGGCTAATGGCCCATTTACCTGAGTGGTGCACTAAACAGAAAATGCACTTTCAACCGATTGCAAATGAATAAAACATAATACATGAACACAATTATTGCTAAAATAACTAATCTAGCGTTGATGTGATATATTTAATTTGTGTACAACCATCTGACACATTTGTATCAATTTCAAACATTTTTTCCAGGGTGATAGGAATGTTTCAGTCAAAAAAAAGAAAAAACTTTGTCAAAAACATGAAATTCTTGTAATATTTACAAAATAATATTAGTATCTGATGGTCATGAGTGCATGTGATGCATTTGCGGGACAAAGTATTTGAAAAAATTTAGACATGACACATTTAGTCCTGGACTCAGAGAAGCAGCTGTGTGTTTACACCTAAATATGGCTTTTATATAGCAAGCCATTTTAGCTTTGTAGTGCTTTTTTCTTGATAGCAGGAATTCAATATACACGTGTAAAATTTGATTTCCACTCAAAAACGGAATTTTGCCAGTAAAAATGAAATTCCTTGTATCAAAGATTAGATTTTCATTAGTAAAAATGCAATTATTGATATTAAGAATAACATGTTTGCCAATAAAAATGGAATTCTTGATATCAAGAATGAAATATCTACATGTGAACATTCATTTTTTAGCAGTAAATTGAATTCCTGATGTTAAGAAAAAAAGGATTAAAATCTAAAACAGCATGCCATACTTTTTTAAACGGAAAAAAAAGAAAAATACAAGGCAGAATAAAATGCCAATGTCAACCTACAAAATATGTTGGCTTACATGAAATCCTAAAATTACCAGAACATTTAATTATACCATGATATACATTTTTGGCCATTTTGCGCACTACCACATTAGCTTCACTCAGTGTAGTGAAAAGCTCAGCTACAGAAAATGTAATCATTTAAACGTGTCTTTCATTGTTCTTAGTGGCATGTACAGCAACAATGCGTACTTGTAAAAAAAACAATGCGTACTTGTAAAAAACTCTCAAGGCCTCAATAAAAACTTTTACAATTTTCCACCAGTTTCACCTGGAATTGACTCATTATTTCAAATGAGCATGGCATCAAATCACACACAAATAGCCATCTGTCACCAGAGGAGAAGAAAAGGATCAGAGGTACATGCTCAGTAATCTTCAGCCCGGATTTAATCAAATCAAATGAGATTTTCCTTTCCAGGCAGCTCCTCTTACGCTGTTTATTCAGGGTTTAATCTCACGACTCTTGTCTCCTCAACTGCTAAAGCTACTTCCGAATGCAAGTGACTGTGAATGCATTATGTGGGATATTAGAGTCTAATGTCAATCCTCCGGCGTGATTTACTCAGCTTGAGCTAGTTTGTCTGGACTTGGCGCATAGAGCTGCTGCAATACACACCCAACAACTGTATGTTCATGGGAAGTGGTGTGTAATGCTATGGATGTATCCTGATATATTGTAGAACTTAAGATTTTGATCAACAGCCATTCCAACCAATATAGCGATAGAGAACAGAGGGGAAAAATGAAGTTTTGCTTAGTATGATATCATTGTGTACTTCATGTTTACATTACTAAAAATTAAGATTCCAAAAGGTTTCTTTGGCGTGGAGCCGTAGAAGAACCATCTTTGGTTCTGTATGGAATGCTTTCAAAGTTGGACCAATGATATTGTCTTTGGTAATGCTTCAAAGAACCTTTCAGACAGCTTTATTACTATAAGTTTTGCTTGTGCTGCTTAACATTTCAGCACAACCAAATTATTTGGCCTTTCCTCATCACGTTTTGGTTGCACATGGTTCTAGTAGCCAGACTTCTCCATAACATCAGAAAGTCTGGTTTAAAGTTTCTTTAGTTAATAACCCCTTAAATTAACAGGAAGGGGCTGTTTGACCACCACAGACATTGTCAGAACAGTGCAACAAAAACAGACTGGGGTGAAACAAAGTGCAATATAATGGCTCAATAGCCATCAGAAAATGTCAAAACTCTCAAGTCAAAGACAAGATGCAGTGAATTTCACAAACTTTTTTTTTTTTCAATCCAGAGACTACACCTTCATTTAAAAGAGTAATTACTGTAACAACTGGTGTCTAGATGGCATTTAGACTGATAAAAAAGTTAGCTTTCGTGTGTAACTTGGAACGCAAAGTGCATACATATTGCAGTGTGCATAGCCAATGAAACTGTTACTGGCAAGAATCAGATGGCTGAGAACATGTTAGCATGTAATAAAGATAAGATAAGATGCCTTTCTTGTCATTGCACAGTGTATAACAAAATTGAGCAGCAATCCAACGGCACTTTCTAGACACAACATAATTAAACATAAAGCTAAAATATATAAAGTGCAAATTTAAGAAAAATAGTATAAAAAATCTTATATATAAAGAAAAAGGACTATAAAACTATATATTCTAAAACAGACAATAGACAAGTGAGGTAGCAGTTAGTTATTGCACATTCCTGTTTACAGGAACACATTTCAAATTGCACAAATTTAAATAAACATTTACATTTGTATGCAAGATTATACCTGATGTGATTGATGGTGAGGCTGGAGGGGGGGATGAAGAAGTCGTCCACCCTGTCGAAGCGATGGCCCACCGGCTGGGTGTGGATGGTGTGGTGGGACGCGCTGCCACTGGCCTGCTTAATCACCTGAGCCGCAGCAAGAGACATACATATTCAAGCATCAAAAAATAATGTGACATGTTTTCATTGGGCTGGTAATTCACACTGGCACACCGGCCTTGCTTATGAGAGCTATCATCTCATCTCTCACACTGATCAGACTGCACTGGGGACATTGCTGCTTACAGGTTTATTTGGGGCAGTAATTTGAAAGGTACTTCCACAGGGACTCCCTGCTATGCTGATTCAATCATGTTACATCATTTGCAGATGGCCTGAAAATGTCAGTAAAAATCATTAAGGGAATGGAAGAGGGGGAGGAGGAGGCTGGGAGTGTACTCTTCCATTTGTGTCAAGAGCAGTCTTTAACAAGGTGTGATATACACTCAGGAGATGCTGAGTGACAGATTTGAGAGCTGGGAGTAAACCTGGGGATTAACGCATTCTTAAACTTGATTTGTAACATTAAGAGGAGGAGGAGGTGGGAGATGTAATCTTTTACATCCACTGTTCTCAAACTGGGGTATGCGTGCCCCTGGGGTATGTCCTGTGATGCTTGGGTTACGTAAAAAAAGTCAGGCATTTAATTAAATCAATTTCATTAGCCGGCCACACATTTATGCAAGCATGTCCCCAAGGCAGATGACGCAAACCATTCTACCACCCCTCCACTCCACTTTCCAAGCCTCATTGAAATATCTCTCCGAAAACTGAGTTTAATTGAACACTGCTGGCTGATAGTGCTGCATGCAGAGTATCCTGCCCTTTGTAACAATGTACCTTGGCAAAAGTTGCTTCTAGGCTCTCACAACAACAAACTAAATATAGGCCCAGACCGGGTGTGGATGATTTCTGATTGAAATAGAACCCAGCACTGTGGACTTGCAGGGGTATGTTGTTGAATGCCATGTCAAGTACATCATACTTATTAAGCTCTGGAAAGTTACTCATGTCCTATACATTACAAGGGATTGATTCAAGGCCAAATGTCTTATATAAGTATTATGCAAATCAGAGACCACCTTTCATTTATTTTTCAAGTTATTCGGTTTTTAGAGTCATGAAAAAAAGTAGAGAACATTTTTAATAAAAAAAAAAATCCTAAAAATGACCACTAACTGGTATTTAGTGTGTCCATATTTGACCTTTTCTTTATTTTCAGGGGACTTGATTCTAGTTTTTTTCTTTTTTTCCACACATGCAAAGTTCAGTCTTGGAAGCTGGTTGCTTTTTCCTCTTCTCATGATCCAAGCAATCCCAAACAGATAGAATGATGTTGCGGTCTGGACTCTGGGGTGACTAGTCCATTATTCTGAGAGCACTAGCAGCTTCTTTGTTTCTTTTCTTTTCTTTTTGTTTCTCAGTATGGGCTTTTTGCCAGCTACACATCCTTTCAGACCCACAGTCTTCTCACAGGATTAACAGAAACACCTGTGGACATTCGACTTCCAGATCTAAAATTGATTTTCTCCTCTCTCTCAAAGACAAAGCACTATCTATTGGATAGGAACAGTTTTGGTGGTCTACCAGGTCCTGCATGGTTGTTAGGAGTCCTATTTTATCCATACCTTTTATTTATCTGTCTAATCCCCTCAGAAATTTATCCTGAAAATGTTATGGTTGTGTTGACTGTTAATGAAGTAAAGTATGGGTAGTCTCTGACTGGAAAATGTTTAGGTAGTATTGATCTATGCTGTGAACTTATTGTAACATGGTGTTTTTTTTACCTGGAGAGTTGGGAAGTTCTTTTCTAGATCTCCCCAGCTCAGAATCCACACCTGGTCATGTGACTTGTCATAATGAAGCTTTACTGGAACCCGGTCCGTGTTCACTGTCTGCAAAGAACAAAATAAAAGTGAAACCTCTGCACATAGTCAAAGAAAATCACATAAGGCTATAGAGCTTGACTGATTATTATTATTTTTATTTATTAATTTATGTGTGTGTGTGTATGTATGTATGTATATATGTATGTATGTCTGTAATGTTTGTATTTATGTATTTATTTATTTTTACTGGCCATTCATTAAGCTGCCAGATTGATCTAATGAAAGGAGGTACCTTGATCCCTGGCTCATTCCAGGCACACAGTCCTTGTGGTCTTAAAATCATTATAGGCCGGCTCTGGCCCTGGCCGTTTAAACAGTTTTCACACTTTCTATTTGTTTGGGAGGCCACTCAGAGAATGCAAAGAAAGAAAACAAGCATCTTTCTTCTAAAAGAACAGATGGAAGGTTTTTATGAATTCAGTGGGTTCAGTTACAGGGCTATATTTCGTAATGGAGCACTGTCAGTAACAATTGTTCAGCTACTCTGGGATAATTGCTCTCAGTCTGTATCCATTTCCAGTCACCCGCTGGGGGATTTTCTTTACTGAAAAATGAATACCTCGTTTTGAACTGAAAAGGACTTTTCAATGAATTTCACACATCTTGTTTTGGTCACTTTACAGGAGAAGGAAAAAACGTACCTTACTTTTAATGTAAGTCAATGGAACCAGAAGTTTTTCCAAGTCAGTTTTGGGTCATTTCTTATGGTGCATTTATCTTGAAATGTACACACAATGTAAAGGGCAACAGGTATTTTCAAATTATGACAAAAACTGAAAAATGATTGTCACGGTTGGCTCCTCCCACTATTCCATGTGCTTTTTCTGTTCACTTTCTGATCGTCCACCTGCATTTGTTTTTCCGTCTAGTCTGGCCCCTTGTTTCGTGACTCCGCCCCTGATTGTTTCCACCTGTCCCTCATCATCCCTGTTGTATTTAAGCCCTGTGTTTGCCCCTTGTCTTGGCTGGTCTTTGTTTAATATGTTTGATCGTGTTTGAATGTGCTGTTTGATGTTAGGCTTGTGTGTGTAGTATATGTATTATTTGAAGAGTTTTTGTTAAGTGTTTGACTTCTGTGTTCCTTGTCATGTCTGTCCCTCCTGCTCTTCATGTTGGCTACCTGAACCTGGACTGTCTTGACCCTGATTCTGGATTTGCCCAATAAATCTCGCTTGTCTCCGCACTTGCGTCTGCCTCAACATCGCTCCTCGTTACATAGAGACACAAGGTTCTGTTCCAACAGGAGGGATACACACATATTATGTATACACACAGATGGATATGAGATGGAGAACATGCACTCTTCTCATGTAGGATAAAAAAGGTTCAGAGTTTATTGGCTCAGACTTGAGCCTCCATGCATGTGGTCATCAGGGAGAACAGATTTGCACATTGTGCTTTGGTTCCACTACATCTCTTTCGTCCTTTGGAGGATTAGCCTGGCAATCACAGAGACTCTTCTCCACATATGAACTCTAATGATCAGCACTAGCCAATCTGTGCTTCCAAAGCCCACTGCTTATCCACAAAACCTGAGATTTTCATTGTGTGCCTTTAGAAACACCACATTCCATACATTGCGTGAACATTTCATAATAAATAGACTGATGAATGGTGCATAATTACTTGCAATAAAAAAAGTTATGTTAACGGGAGGGTTCAGCAATATGATAGTGTGTTACTATTGTTGTGATAAATTTCATAATATTCTTTACAATAATAGATGGATACCATTAATCAAAAAAGACATATTTATACCAATTATATAAAGTTTGCAAATCATAACTATATGGTGCATAACTGCATAAACTGCATATTAGAAAATAGATGATTGGTTGTAACCTTATTACATGATCATATAATTTATTTTTACAGAATGGCTGATTTTTCCTCCTGAATCTTTCACAGTAGTTCATTTTTGCAAAAAATGAATTACAAATTCAAACTAGTTTTTTGCTTTTCTGGTGCAATTGTTCATTTCACCTTGATAGCAAACCCTGAAATATTGTGATATTTATTATGCATTCTGAAAATGCCTTCAATTCTCATGAAGTTCTATTATTGTTCTATTATTCTACCCTTATGTTAAAGCACATTAATGTTCATTAATATAAATATTGTTTTGCTTGTGAGCCTGTTTTTTCATAATTCTCCAATACACTGACTAATTTAGTGGCCCTTTGGCTCAGAAGCTTCCAGGGCTGGCTACCTGAGTGACCGTACAAAAGGCTACACGGCTTCCTGGGCTGCCTACTCCACATCTCACCCACAAGACTTCCTAGCCTGGCCACCTAAGCAATTCTTTCTTTAAGCTATATCACCTTTTAACAGTTGGCTGCCTGAGCAACTTTGCATTACAGCTTGGACTTTGCATTGCAGCTACAATGCTTCTCAGGCCAGCCGCCTGAGTGACTTTGTAACGTGGCTTGGATGCTTCCCAGGCTGGTCGCATGAGTGACAGTAAATCACAACTACAAGGCTTCCTGTGTGGCTCTACATCATGGCTCAGAGGTTTCCTGGACTGGCTGCCTAAGCAGCTTTATATCTTGTCTCGGAAGCTTCCAAGGTCGGCCATTTGAGTGGCTCTACATTGCGGCTTCTAGGCTTCGACCCTACACTGCAGCCAAGGTCGGCTACCTGAGTGACTCTGCATTGCAAGGTTTCCCAGGCTGAGAGGAACCTTCCTCTGCAGCTAAGAGCAATTTCCAGGTCAATCATTAGACTCTGCACTGCGGTCTGGGTAGTTTTCTCCCTGCCAATTGGGAAATGTGTGTGTGTGTGTGTGTGTGTGTTGTGGGTTGCTTTTTCTTGATTGTGTATTTTGTTACTGCTTGGATTCAATTTACAATAATAACTAAAAATGTTTTCCCTACAAAGTTAACATTTTGGAGATTTGTTATAATATCAATGATATATACAATTAAATATAGAGTCAAAATGGAAAAAAAAACTATAAATACATTTGGTCAGGAGAAAATCTAAATTGTAACGTGGCTTGGTTAGTTTTCTATTGTGCAAATTGGCAAATGCTTGAAGTGCCTCCCTGTCTTTCAGCCTCTGCTGGATCAGGTGGCTAATTAGCACCTGATAATCGGAGATAATGAAGCCAAATCTCCAGGTGATGAAATAACGAGCATGCGACTCCAATGAGCTACCGCCTCTGGAAGCCTGGCCGAGGGAGTAGGAGGGAGAGTGAGAAAGAGAGAAAAGAGACGCCCGCTGGCACCAATCAGGGCGTTGGCCAAGACAGACAGCCAGATTTATCTGCCTGACACATCTGCAGGTTGCTGCCAACCCCCTTCTAGCCACCCAGGTATTGCCAGGGAGTTTCTAGCAGAAAAGCATTGGTGATACCCTGAAGCCAAGGCGTCTCAGAAGCTGCTGACTTGACTGACATACTGAAACTGACCTGCTGCTGTTGTATGCCATAAATCACATATTTGGCCAGAGTAACTCGACCCCTTTCTTGCTCTGGAGCTTCTCCCTTTCTCCAAGTACTGTCAACAAGCTGTCTAGCACTTTGTGCTTATTCAGGTGCATGTTTTGCGATTTGTCCAAAGCTTCAAATTTTACAAAATATTCACGCTCGGGTTTTTGTCTGAGCAGTGCCAACCTCTCTGGGTTTTCTTTAGAAACCTGACACTTCAGATTAAAAGCCAAGCAATCCTGAGAGCTGACAAGTTTCTGATTAATGCGATCTGCTCCAAACATGAGAAAAAAAATCCTGTGGTACAAAAATGACCTTGCTTTCACTGTGGTGTCGCTTGTCTAGACAACATAGTGCTAAATTTAGCCAGGCACTAGCCGTTAGCAGAGTCTCTCTCAAGCGTACAAGCCACCCTCTTTGTCTCAATAGGCAACAATGGATATGGATGTAAACAGGCGCTCAGAAAAGACAGCAAATGGATCTTTCAACTCAGCACAAACATATCTGAGCGCCAAACAAGCATACAAAAGCACAAAGGCTGGAGTTCCCAGCCTGTAAATCAAGGGTTTTTTGGATTCTAAGAAATGGGGGGGTGGGGGGTATAGCATCACAGAACCACACAAACCATGATGAAGGCTTGGATGAGTCAGTCAGCCTTTGTTCAATCTAATAAATATCAGAGTACTATTCCTTTAAAACGAACTGCAAAGTTCTGATGCATCTGAGAAACCTGGTGCATGAATTGAATCCAGTTAAACTGGTGACCACTTTCGAGTTAACCCAACAGATCATTCAGGATGGCTGAGGGATGTTTTGTGGTTTGCGCTGGCAGTGAGAATGGGACACAGCATGATTACTATGGAAATGAAGCACTTGCACTTAGTATAAGAATCATCTAAAATTGCCCTTGGTGGCATGAGGAATGGTGCTTTGGCTGAAATGAGCTCATTAGATGTTAGAATATATCTGGGAGAAATATACAAAATGATATGTAGCAACAAGCGCACACTTAAAGTCTCTCAGTACATGAATTATGCAAGGAAATGGTGTTTCTGGTATCGACGGACCACTTCCCACTGCAGCTCCATTAGATAAACTGGAGACAAAGTCTGAAATACGCTCCCAGAATAGTGTTCGAAGAAGTAGTTATCATTGATTTGCTGGCTTACTTGAACAGCCTTCTGAGATTGGATGTCTACGATCAGCACTCTGTTCAGCAGCGGCTGGGTGGCATAGATGAACTTATCCTTCACGTTCACTGCCGACGTCCACACACACTTCTGTTCTTCCTCCCCCTCCACTTTTGGACAAACTTCCTCCTTTAAAAAACAAACAAACACAGAAAGAACAGACCATGGCATTGTAATTTACCAGATGTTACAGACTTCACTGAAAGCTGAGCCAAGAAACTCTCTTGTGAAGAAAGAGCTCTTAGAATATCGCTGTGAAACATATGGTGTAGCGTAGCTTTCCATGGCCTCGGTGGGTTTAGCTGAAGTGGGCATTAAGGCCTGTGCCGCATTGGACTCAGGAGAGGCCACATGCAGATTTGAAAATCTGCATCCCAGCTCTAGGACTGCACTTTTAAATGAGCTGAAATAGCAAAAAAACTGTCTACATCTGCTACTCATACGTCAATAACTTAAAAAAATATGTAACAAGTAAGTATCTATTCGTGGGATATTTCCCCAAAGCCAGATTAAGCAGTAGTCCAAGACCTGGATAAACCCATGTCCAGAAAACTGACCCTTTGTCAGAGCATAAGTAAACAGGTATATATATATATATATATATATATATATATATATATATATATATATATATATATATATATTTACACATTATACACATTTCACATTTTAAATGTATTTTTATGTAACATAATATACATGTATATAAACACAAGTTGTATTCAATCCTATATGTGTTATTGTAATATGCTTATTTTATTGTTAAGTTCTGACCAGAAAAAAGAAGGGTGTAAATTCTTGAAACTTAAAGTGGTTAAATCAAGATTTATTCCACCTAGCATCTAAGTAGATACAGCCAAGCCAGCTCTGTGACACTTGTGGCCCCTCCCAGTCCTCCGTGTGCTTTTGTTTTGGTTTTGGCCTTGTCCATGTGCTTTTGTTTTGCTTCCTTCCCAGTCCTGCCCCCTTGTTTCCAGACCCTGCCCTTGATTGTTTTCACCTGTTACCCTCTTGTTAACCACCTGTGTCTCGTTACCTGTCCCTGGATTTAAGCCCTGTGTTTTCCATAGTCTCTCGCTGGTCTTTGTTTGAATTGTTTAATTTGTTTGGTATTTGTTATTCTGGCCTCCGTTGTTTGTTGATACTGTGTTCCTTTGCATTAGGTCTGTCCCTCCTTTTCTCCGTGTTGGCTTTGTGTCCCTGGACTGTTATGACCCTGAGTTTGGATTTGCCCTTAATAAATCTCGCTTATCTCCGCATATGCGTCCGCCTCATCATCGCTCCCCAACGTTACAAGCTCTCTCATTGGTTAAGACTTTAGGGTCTGGGCTAAAGGCCTGAAACATCAGATTAACCACTATAAAGAGAAAAAAAAAACAACCGCCTGGAAGGCTGAGATATGCTGAAGCAGTCTAAACAGGTTTCAGTCAGAAATGGAACCTTATCACTGTGGGTCATCATGAAACCGAAAGCTTCAAACAGACCTCTGAAGTCATGCATCACTCTGTAGTCAGCATCATGCCCATATTAGCAAGTCTGGGTCCAAGTTATATTTCTCTATTTTAAAATTGAATGCAATTTTTGAAAACTGTTGCAATCGTGCCTGTGACAAAGCTTGCTGATTTG
Source organism: Pygocentrus nattereri (assembly GCF_015220715.1). NCBI lineage: Eukaryota > Metazoa > Chordata > Actinopteri > Characiformes > Serrasalmidae > Pygocentrus > Pygocentrus nattereri. Next base: position 39,116,085 of record NC_051218.1, on the reverse strand, counting down.
TGTGGGGCATTTTGGTGAGGTTTCCAGACTTTTTATGTCAATTCAGTGCGTAGAAGTGTAATGTCGCATGTTGTCATATTGATGTCTTGACTCATTAAGAACATCACAATTCAGAGAATTCAGTGACATTGAGATGGAAATGTACATAAAGCCAATTGTTCAGGGTTTGTAATTATTTTGCGTACAACTTTTGGGAAATCACATTTTTTGGCCACAGAGTTTCCAGTTTTGACCCAGAATTTCTAAAACGAGCATAACGACTACAAAATAATGACATGACTTCAATGATGTACAAAACATGAAATGCCTTTTACGTGCTTCAAATGCTGATGTTTAATCTAGACAGGAAGGAAAACATTCATGTAAATTGCCTTTAACTTTGCACTAACATACTACTAGAATCCCATAGACGGGCTTGCAGAAATTATCATTATTTTAAAGATGTTTTTGTTGCTTGTTTTTGACCTTTTTATTGTCTAGCACTAATAGTTTGACACTGTACACGACTATGATGAATTATGTCTTTGTATCTAATTCAAACTAGGCCAATTTTACACAATAACGACACATTTGTTACAATGTTGCAATTAGCTCTATTACACTGTCCTAACAGTGTGACTTTTCACGTGCACGGAAAAATATCATTTGAAAAGAATAACACACTCGAAACATAAGTACATAGACAAAATTGCATCTCATTAGGTTCAATGGGACTTTGGCCAACATTTGTAAAGCTTATCCAACCAAATGTTGCTATAATAGAACATATTTGTAAGTGCAGCATAGATGTCTCTGTTAGTTGATGCTGAAAACAATGTAAGAGGTCTCAAAAATCAATGAAGCAGTTGCTGATTTGCCCCCTTTGGCTAAGAATCACAAGATCCTTCTGCTTTTCTGGAGTTAATATGATTACTCAACAGCACTCAGCGGTGCAAATCAGCGCAGCTCCTCCAAGTGCTCCCCTCACCACCCCATGGGTCAGTATTTAACTTGAGATAACAAGTACCATTGTTTCAAACTGAGGTTTCAAAGATTGTCATGAGACTTGATAGCCCTGACTGAGCCTGACTGCACTTGAGCGACCCGGTTGCCATGGGAGACTCTCCTTCACACTTCGCTGTGGTCATCAGACGAGTGAGTTCTCACCTCTTTAGCACAGGAACATACAGCCCTAGGCCCACAGCTCACTCTGTAACACATCTTACTGTGTCTACCGCCATGGAGACGAGGCTGCCCATGGTCAATCCACTTGCAATTACTCACTGCCTACCTGTTAAGCTACTCAACTGGCCCAGTGTGTGATCACAGCTTTAAGAAGTTCAGGGCCTCTGTATTCATACAAAGTTCAAATTGATCAGTAAAAGAGGCCACAGTATGGAAACTGAAAAAGAGGCTTGAGATGATATGACCCTAAGCAAAAGACTATGCATTTAGGGACTTCTAATGTTTAAATAAATATGATGCAGGGTTATAAGGCCTTAGAAGTTGCAGTTTTGCTGTAACAATAGCATGACCTAATATATATATGTATATATATATATATATATGTATATATATATATATATATGTGCATATATAATGCCATGCTAATGTTACAGCAACAACTACAACTTCTATTTCCAAAAAGTATTGATTTGTCTGCTTTCACACGCATATGAACTTGAGAAACCCAGACTCATCCATCGTATTGCCAGACGTAGAAGCGTGATTCCTCACTCCAGAGAACACGTCTCCACTGCTCTAGAGTCCAGTGACAACGCTTTAGTGCTTTTTTGGTGATGTAAGGCCTGGATGCAGCTACTCAGCCATGGAAACCCATGAAGCCACATGAAGTTTGGAGGTCTGTAGCGATTGAAAGTTGGCGACCTCTGCGCACTATGCGCCTCAGCATCCGCTGACCCCGCTCTGTCATTTTATGTTACCGACCAGTTTGTGGCTGTCATTCCCAATCATTTCCACTTTGTTATAATACCACTGACAGTTGACTGTGGAATATTTAGTAGTGAGGAAATTTCATGACTGGACTTGCAAAGGTGGCATCCTATAATGGTATCACTGAGCTCCTGAGAGTGACCCATTCTTTCACTAATGTCTGTAGAAGCAGTCTGCAGACCTGTGGCCATGGAAGTGACTGGAACACCTTAATTCAATGATTTGGATGGGAGACTGAATACTTTTGGCAATATAGCATGTCTTACTTTGCAGGAAATACAATCAGCCTTCACATTTTCACATATTCTTGTTTTATATATGCCAAATGATTATAAATTGGAAGTGCAGGTTGAAATCTCCCTGCTGAAAGAAACAGCTCCATGCTGGATTCCATGCTGGTCTAAGATGGTTTACACTGGTTTATGCTGATCTGGTGATTGTTTAGTTGGTCACTCAACATGGTCATCCTGATTACCAAGCAAACCAGCATCCAAAACACAACATATGCTACTTTCTCTGGTGACCAGCATATTAACTTTCACTGCTGCTGACCACAATGCCAGCATCCAAAAAACAATATATGCTGGTTTTGCTGGTAACCTACCATGCTGGTCTATGCTGTTTCTAGCAGGGATGCTGATACAGCATGTAAATTAAATTAAACTAAAGTACATAAACAACAGTACAGTAAGGCAAATTTCTGCTGGTGTTCCATTGGATAAGTGCCAAGCTAATGGTGGTGTACATAGACATTGAAACTCTGACATTTGAAGCCTGTAATGTGCTTTATTGTTTATGTTTTAGTGTTTCAGTAAGTTCTTCAGTAAATACATTAAAGTTGAAGCCTCACTCTTAACACTGGAGGAGGCTTTAGTACAGTATACTTCACTTTACTTAGAATGGACAAATACAACTTATGCACTCTTATAATTTGTTATGAACAGTACTTATAATGCATTATGTTAAGATAATGCATAAAAAGCATTGCTATAATGTGTAATGCATTTTATAAATATTTAAAGCCATCTTTATGATTCCTTATGAATGCATGTTACGAATGTGTTTATAGATGATTACCAACATTGCTAATTTAGTAATCATTATAAAGGAGACCTTAATGTGTTACTGATTTCGATTCTATTGAAATGTCATAACATATGCAACTATACGGTACGTAACACAATTAATTACATTTTTACGATTTATATACATTCTGTATCGACAGGCTCAAGTCTGTACTTCTGCCATTGATTTTGATGTCAAGAAATTACAAAGACTTGCCCATTTTTTTTTTCTTTTTGCAAATAAGTAAGTTATTAGGAATCTGCTTGTTTCAGTGAGGCCCCAGTATGAAATAATTAATATCAAATTACCCCATACTTTTAATTACTGTCATGTCCAATTGCTAACACCTTAAAATGACCCACCAGCAGGCCAAAACTTGTATTACCTCCTTCTTTAACCTCAGATTAACTCAGCCAGTTTGCTCTGAAGTCCATGTAGTTCCTGAATAATATGCCTTTGTATGTAATAAGCCTGAGATTAAGGGGTTAAATAATATAGCAAAATGACACTAATAACTCTAGATTTTATAGGTTAAACAACAAAGCTAGGGACCGTCCTTTCCTTGCTCTCTCCCAATGTACTGCTACTAAGAGTAATGGATTGTTCACCACCTCATGATGTATTCATGCACATGCATTTGCATGTGGGAAGCAGAAGCAGGATACATCAGGGTCACAGCCCATAAGGAGACTTGAGGAGAAGCGCTGTTGTAATGCTTCTTTAACGTTTCTCCCCAGACACCGTTTGTGTTGAGGCCTGCCATTATGTCCTGACATGTGACTGATGTCCTAATAAATGCCCAGAGTCTCTCAGGAGGCTGAGGGAGTCAGGCTCTGCATTCACACAAGCTCGTGTCAGCTCCACACTTATGCTGCTGCTGCCTCATCAATGGCCCGAAGAGGGGAAAACGCTCATTAAAGAACATGTGTAAATCTCCAACCATCTATCAGCAACTCTAAATTGTGAAAGATGGAAGAGATGGAAAGAGAGAAAACTCATTTATATCAAACACGAAGGTCCACATTCATTACATCATCGCCTCATGGGAGTTGCCAGCATCCCAGTTCACTTGAAGCACATTGTTAATTAGATAGAGTTGAAACATCAGTTATGACAGGACCAAAGCTTGTGTCAGTATTTTGTGTGTAAACCTGGGGCAAAGGGAAAAACATCAGCAGGGTGCTAGGCAATCCAGGCAGACTGAAGGTCTCTCTACATGACTCTACAGATGACAGGCTGGTACCACTAGCCTCTAAGAAAACAGCTTTCAGAGTAAACTGAGCTTTCTCTCTCTGGACTTATAAACCACAACCCTTAATCTCTCCTTTTTCCTCATTCTCATCCTTGAGCCTAAACAGAGGTCCAGATGCATTAAGTCTTTTGTGGCAGATTTCAGGTGTTTTAGGTGCAAATCAAACTGATTCTGCCAAGAACAGCAAGCATTATCTACTAAAACGATGGCCGCGACTAAACAGTATCACTGTACTGTAGGGCAGTGTTCATGAGGCTACATAAGTTTGTCATAACAACTGACATAAACCTGCTTAAACATTTATAAGAGCTTATTCAAACAGGTCTCAGATCTATGTCAACTTTGATGTCAGGTGACATCGATTTGTTCTGACTTTGGGTTATGCCGTGTCTTTTTAGGGGACATTTCATAGCACATTGGAACATTTGAAGTGATTTAAAACCCCAGCAACACTAACAGACTGTTTGGGTCACTATACATGCAGCACATATTGTCAACCCACCACCACAACATTGTTTTCACTGAAGTGAACCACCCAAATAACATCTGGTCAACAGTGGCCCTATGGTGGTCCCTTTCCATTGATTGATGAGGTTCAGATACAGATGAGCTACAGTGTTTCTGATAAAATGGCCAGTGCTTCTGTGGTATTCCTGTTCTTTTGTACACCAAGAACATTGCATTGTTTCAACACAATAACCCTGTTTTAACTGTCAGAATGTAAGTGTTTGTCTAGCAACACCTATGCCACTAGCCTTTATGTTTGTTCTTAAATTTTACTTATCACTATAGAATGTTTTAGCATTTTTTTCTGTGCTTTTAGTGCTTTTCAAACCCAGCATTTTACAAATCCTTTCTTGATCAACTACAGTTTTAGCATTCTGAAAGTTCACTCAATAAGCAGTGCATATTGAGGTCATGTCAAGGCACATATGTACACCTGGCCTTGTGCCTTAAAATACTTTACTAACATTGTAGCTGAAAAATCTAAACCCAGCAAACTGCAACAAGCAATTCATTTCATGTTTTAATTGTAAAAAATCCTAGAAAAACATGGAAAAGCCTTATGTACATAAACACTAGCTTGAATCATCAACTATATACAACTATATGTTTGTACATATTAATATATTATTAATTAATTGTTGAAACTAGTGACCCCACACATTAAAACTACCCAAGCTACATGAAACTTGTTCTGTATAATTCTACACAGATCAGATTGGTGAAATGAGTGGTGAGCATCACTCAAACCTGATTTACTCAGAGTCAAGACAGTGAACCAGAGGACTTTTCATATTTCAGAATGCCTCTTGGTTCGTGAGGCTACTCACCTGCAGGCCGAGAAGCTTCTCGCTGGGTTTGATGTGCCTCTGGATCTCACAGGCCACTGGCTGGATGACTTTGATGCCGTCCTCGTAAAAAACATAAAACATATTGCCAATCCCCAGACCTGGAGTGGGAGAGATATGCCCACATTGGGCAGCAAGGTTCATTTAAAAAGTTTCGGTCATACCAGAAGATTTATGGAGTAAACAACACAGGCTGAAAAATGTAATGCAACACGATTTCTTTAAAAGAGAGAAAAACAGATCTGAGCGTTATCAACACTGAAGCAAATCTCAAATTCAGTGGTCAAGCTTGAGAAAAATAAGAACCTTACACACCTTCTTCCCTCCAGAGAATGTTTGCCACTATGAGAGAAGAGAGAGGGAAACATGAGATGTCAGAAGTAATTTAGTTGTAGAAACCTTCATCTGCAAAGCTGCACAAATCATTCTTTTCCAGGAAACATATTCAGGCAAAGTTGCCAGTTTATTAGGGACCAGGTACTTTAATCATTTTGTCTGTTACACCTACCATATAGGTGGACTTTGTAGGTTTACAGCTACTTACTGTGTTCCAATTTGCATTGAACATGCTGCCCCCCTCCCAACACTAATACACCTGACCCTGCCAATCACAGTTGGTTACAGATTAGCCAGAATTTTTAATTCCATGATGTTCTTAATGTTCTCTTTTATTTCCACACAGTAGAGAGTAGGTTAGATATGGCTAAAGGAATAACAGGCTACTCTGCAATCTGTTCTCAAATGCGATCCAGCAGGTCAGCTTGCTGGGTCTGAGCACACATGTCCACTAACATTTGGACATAAATAAAGTTTTTGTTTTACTAATTTTTCAGACTTTCTGAGTAACTCAGTGGTTGAGATGTAAAAAAGTCATTCAGAGAAGTTTGATTGTAAAATGGTTTCCACTTTGGGGCAACTGTGAGGCAGTCATGGGCTGGAGGTTAGGGAACCAGCCCCGTGACTGGAAGGTCGCCGGTTTGATCCCCAGAGCCGACAGCACATGACTGATGTGTCCTTGAGCAAGACACCTAACCCCCAACTGCTCCCCGGGCGCTGTGGATTGGGCTGCCCACCGCTCCGGGCAAGTGTGCTCACTGCCCCCTAGTGTGTGTGTGTGTGCTCACTAGTGTGTATGTGATGTTTCGCTTCATGGATGGGTTAAATGCGGAGGTGAAATTTCCCCGTTGTGGGACTAATAAGGGTATCTTAATCTTTGTTTTCCTTACAGTGGTACTGATATGAATGTTATCATTGTCAATGTTACCGAATGTTATACGGTGTTATGATCTCTACATCAAATCAATAGTCATTTTAGTTGTTTAAACCACCAGTGAACCTATACGTCTTCTGAGTTGTTATAAGTAATCTTGATGATAAATAGTAAAATAGTGGGAAGTGCATTTGGGAACTATCTTGCTCTGTACAATCGGGAGGTACGACTGGTTCCTATAAGATTCTTAGAACGAAGCATTTCATCCCAAACCACTCAGAATGAGTGAAACTCTGTTTACCTTACTTTCGTTTACCTTAACCACGTAATTATTCAGAAATTCCCCTTTAAGCATTTTTGCAATAGCTCTTTATGCCACTATTACAAACAGGATGAAACACGAGAACGCTCATATTTAAATCAATAACACGGATTGCTAATAATTTAAAACCTATAAAATTAGTCTCACAGCTATCAGTCGTCTATGAAGCATGAAAAGAAGTGCTCTGCACAGTTAACTCTCAAATAATTCCCAAAGCACTTCAGCGCAGGATTAACGAGCTTTTTCGTTTCCATAAAGGGGAAGGATCTGCTCATGACTCCAACTTCTAAAGCTTCATCATGAAACATGTGGCCATTTTCCAGGAAAACAGACACAGCAGATGTGCCATTATTATTTATGGATGGCATTTGTCAGGGCAACGTGCTACTGATGAATATGCCTCATTATCAAGAAATGACCGCTACATTAACGCCAATAATGGTTCCAATCACGACTTCTTCCTTTGTGATGGCACGCTATTCCAGATTGCAGCGACATGACCTCAAACGCTTTCTCACCTTTCTCCTTCTGTCTAATTCTCTTCCTCCCTCTATCTCCCTGCAGTCTGCTAGGCAATCTCCCCCAGTTCACTCCTGATTCTTATCTCACCCACAGCATTCTCTCGCCGTCTTGTTCTAGAGGTGCCCAAAGAATTGAAGTGCCAGCTGAACTAACTGAAAGTGCTGAGCCTTCATTTCTATACATTTTTTTTTTTCAAAATCGTGTTCATTAAAAGTAAAATGAGACCACCAGAGATAAAAAGGAGATACTAAAAGCGTGAGAACGATTGTTGGGATAAATGCTGTGCTTCTTCAGTGTGTGTAGCCAGCAGGGAACAAGGTTTTAAAAGATGAGATCTGTGCAGGTCCAGTCTTTTCCAATAACGCTGGGTATTGATGCTATTCATCACCAAGCAGGGAGATTGGGAGAGTTCCGATCATATACACGCCTCATATATCACACTACTGCTCATCCATGTTTGGGAGCGACTACAGTGGAGCCACTGGAGTCTGACCTGGTCTGAGAAGCCGAGTTCGCCAAACAGAGATGCTGCCAATATGATATTTTGGAAGAAATTAATACTTTTAGTAATACTGGGTTAGCTATGTTAAATAATGTATATAAAATAATATGCCATAATAACACCATAATTTCTCATAATGAAACTGCTTTTTGCTTTTTAAAGATTATTTAGCCTATTTTAATTTTTTTGTTATTGTCTTAAGTAAATACACTGTTGTTTTGTCAGTGTCGGTAAGCTTTATAATGTCACTGGCTGATTATTATTACTTTACTAAGCAATAACTACACTAAAATAAACATTTTCCAGACCAAATATTTCGCATGTTATTTTAAACACCTATTATTTTACCATTAAGCCTAATCAAGGTAATTAACTCATAAAGCCCATGACTGCTAAATAACTTGCTGCTTATTACTACTTTATTAACCAATAACTAGGCTGAATTGAGCATTTTTCTGAGGACTTTTATTTGCATATTATGCATCATAATATTTTACACATCCTTTTAAGCACCAATTACGATGACCTTATCAACATATATTTGCAAAAGTTAGTTCCACCAGGACACTATGAGAACTGAGGCCATAGATAGGCCAGTTTTATGAGCTTCCTGGGAAGTAAATGATAAATGTGATCTAAGAGTGTAAAATTTTCATTTTTGATTTCTGGAATGTGTTTTTTTTATTATTATTTTATCTTTTATTCAACATATTTGTAAGCCAGCATTTGGTCTCCCAGTAGGTGAAACAGAGTGTAACCATAGTTCCAGCACTATAAGGCACTGATGTTCCAAACAGCAAGACTGCACTGAATATTTGTTTACGCAACACTTTGGCGAAAGCGGCAGTGGTCAGACAAGCAGCAGTGTGAGGCGCGTTGCAACTGCCTATCAGGTAGAGGCCAGAGTCAAACTAATTAGCTCGGCGACACGAATGGAAAACTAATCATGACGAGTTCCTGGGGCCTGTCTTTCTGTCTTTCATTTGACTCACGAAACAATGCATAGGGCTTCATTTATACCACGTCAATAAGCTACTTGTTATGCAAATTTTCACAGACAAAATTGACAAAATTACAAAACAAGATAAAAAGTAATTAAGCACAGTTTTGACAAGTCTGTCTTGAAATAGCTGATGCCATTCAATTATTTATTTATTCATTTTTCCCAATTTGTGATAACTTATTGGTCAGACTGCTTAATGTATCTCTCTTAGTCTTCATTTTTCCCCAAATACATCATGCAACCATTACACATCGCTGTGGTGCCAACCACTCAGGACTATTTTCTAGCCACTAATCTATAGGCTATTAAATACAACCAAGCTAGCCTAAGTTTAACTCTTACCTCAGTTATCAGTTTATATGTTTAAGTTAGCAGTTACCTTGCTAACATTAGCTTTAGCTGCTTGTGTTCCAGTCATATCTGTTGTTGGAGTAATTCATTCTCTTCGTTGCAGTGATGATTTAAAAAGCCAGATACCAAAATTATTGTAAGTTGCAATAAGATATTTGGCACCCTACTAATAATATTAGCTATCAGCCTTCTTTCTGCAAAAAAAAAAAACAGATTACACTCCAAAATGCAGTCCAAAAAAGTTGTTGTTTTACAAAAGTCCTTTTAACCTTTAAGACACGTTATTAGAAAGCAGCTTTTCTAGTCTTTAAACTGAAGAAGCTCACTTCAGATACCATTGTGGCAATGCAGTAGGAAGTCAGTAGGCATGTTTCTAACAGATGTAGCATTTTTTTCACTATGGCTACAGTCCCCATTTAAGATATTCGGTTCTAGATTTTCCAGGCTACTATAACTTGGGTGAAAAATCCTCAACTAAAAGTTCTTACCAATCTGTGTTATGCAGCTGCTGAGAAGTTTTATTAAAAGTTTAGAACCAAAATGGATTTTCGATAAATTTGCTAGCAATTACATAGTTTGTGAATTACAGAGAGCACAGCTCTCCAGTTTTGCTGCAGTTACGTATAAAAATGTGCTAGTGTTTGTGTAGTGCAATTTCGCTGGAGGTGCTTTGCCAGGCTTAAACCCACACATCGACACTTGTGAAAATCCCAGGCTGAAGCCAAAATAGTCTGTTTCAGACAACATCCAATCCAACCGAGTGCTGGAAGAGCTGGAGAAAGGAAAAATCTTTCAAAAGTTTCTGTAATTGCAGAAGGAAAATCCAGTGAAAGGTTGAGCCTCGCTGGACGTCTTGCTTAGTCAGTAGAGTGGCATGCTCTGGCAGGTAGACAGGAATGACTGAGGGTAAATAATTGTTTTCTTAGCTCATGGTGGCAGGCATGTGACTGAACCAATAAAACCTGCGCATAAGCGAGGGAAAAGAAAAAAAAGGTTCCAGTGCACTCAGACTGGCTCTGTAGTTTCAGCTGGCGTCTCTGATTTGCTGAGCGAATTGCAGGAGCTGCTTTAATGGAATGCTCCAGAGATCTTTTCAGCCATTATAACCCACTCAAATCAATAACATTCCGCAAATATTTCAAATCTTTTATTTTTTCTCCTAGATTCTGAATGTAATTGTCTAGTATTGCCAAAGATGACTAAGAAAGTTCTGGAGTTTTGGCCTGCAGCTTCATGTAGAAGAATCCTTCTGATCCTACGCTGTCTGCTGATCAGAAACATTTGTGGCCACATTCCATTCTTAAAAACAAAGCCATCAAAAAGTTTGTTTCAGTTGGTGCCTTAGAAGACCTTTTGGGTACCTAAAAATTTAATTTGATTTTTTTTTCAAGATAACGATCAGTTGAATGTGGCCACTTTTCACTGATGTTATTACGATGTGTTTCGCTTAGGAATGAAAGTTCAGGCTTGATGTACCTGAGTGATAAAAAAATTCACCATCACAGTAGCAGGACATAACTTTTAAGCAAGATAACTGAACTTGTTCTATCTGAAATTGCCACCCTGTTACATTCTTAAAAACAAAAGCATCAAAAAGCAGCCTTAGAAGAACGTTTAGGTACCTAAAAATCTAATGATGATGGATGGTTCTTTGAAGATGAACATCAATTGAACCTGGCTGTCTGAAATCGACTCAGCTATGTTACATTCTTAAAACTAAAGCGATGAAAAGGCCTCTGATGGAAAGATTAAATCCACCTGAGAGCTATCTGAAAACAAGCCGTAATGGAAGAAAGAAGCTTTAACACAATGTCTAGGTCACCACTCAAATGGCAGTGCTTACATTTGAATAGTGACCTAGAAATAATGCAGATGTTCAAGTTCAAAGGGAAAAAAAATCCTTTTTGGCCCCAATGTATCAAATCTACGTCCTAATGCAAACGTTTGGGTGCCCCTGGTCAAATGATATGTTTTGTTGATTTTCTGAAAATAAGTTAGCATCCTCTACAGAGACCACACATTTGCACACTGTAATGCACAATACCATAAAATACTATTTATTTCCTGAAATTAACACAAGAAGGAAAAATGAAACTTACAACTAAGCTTGTACAAAAGCCTTATTATTTTAAACTTGGTAAAAAAATAGAAACGGTGCACTAAAAATGTCATATTCAAGGGTGTTCCATGTCAAACATTTGCTAAGTTGTTTTCACTTACAAAATTAAACATTTGACTAATGTTTTTTTTGCTTGTGAATGACATTTCAGACTCAATGTACCTTGGTGATAAACAATTTCACTATCACAGTAGTGGGAAATAATTGAATTTGCCTTTAAAAACTATATTTGAGTACTAAAATCACAAGTTCTGTTGTAGCAAGTTACAACATGTGAGCAGGTGGACTTTAGCCTGGAACCATGGGTGATTGGAAGGGTCAAACTAGGAGAATAGGTTAAGAGCGTTAAAGATAAACAGTGCTGTTAATCATTTTTTAATGCATTATTCATTTTTAAAGCATAACAAACTCATTAACACATTAACTTTAACAGCCCTAGCATTGAACCTTTACATACTTCTCATTCACAATAGTGGATTTTCCATTTAAAGGTTCATTAGGGAGCCAAAAGTACTTGACATCCACTCCACTTGGCACTGTTATTTTTGCTTGGAGGATGCTGGCAGTGGGGCAGTGGACAGTGAAGGTGGGCACATCCAGCATGCCCATGGCAGGGTGATGCTGGTGCTGCTGTACCCAGCTCAGTGTGTGTCAACGTGGAACACCAAATTATAGAGTGCAAAGAGATAATCCTGACAGCAAACGCAGAGCCGGAGAAAAGACAGACAGCGAGGTCCAGATAAACAACAACCCAATGCATCTGGACCGTGATAGGTTGACAAATGACTGGCTAACTTAGGAGCTTTCTGTGAGACAAGAGCACTGCTGGAGTGCCAGAGAATAATTCAAATGTGCACTCCAGGGCAGTCTCTTATGCAATATATGTATTTTTAGCTTTGGGGGCATTTTTTAATTTGCATCCATTTCTTTTTAGCTTGTTTCTCTCCGGATGATACCTCGCCTAGGCATCCCTATTATTCATCCACAAACTGGAGAACGGCATTATTGCTGTTTGAGGCTTTTGAATAACTCCTTTTAGTGTCACTGCCTTGAGGCACTGGAGGTTTTTCTTCTCTGAGTCATGGCAATGACATTTGCTCTGTTCTTTTGAATAGATGAGTGTGATTATACCCGAGGTGTGCGCATTATTTCAATCATGCCAGATTATCTTATACTTTACTGGTAATGGTTCTCAGACACACTTTTGAACTCTTGATCAGAGCACAAGCAACTTCAGAAAAAAGAACCAGCGTCTTTGCTTTCACAGTAAATTGGGCTGTTTATAAGATGCTTCTTTGGCTGAGTATCCTGTACGAGATGGTGGAAAATACTGAAGATTAAAGAGATGTAGAAATGCTAGAAAACAAACTGAGATGCTTTATTACTTGCATCTGTAAATCTTATAAGACCGCAGAGCTAGCTTCTTCCACGCTTGTGCTTAAGATCACTGAGACTGCAGATGTATACGTTGGGAAGCAGATTGGGACAATGGATTATGTTTTGTGATATATTTATCACATTTGTATTCCCAATCTAAAGAACAGCACGACAGTAAAGCACAGGTGGCTCAAGGCACTAAGCCTTGGAGGCATTTTGTATGCATGATATGTACAAAAGTGGCACTGAGCAATTATCAGAATATCTAAACAGCTGTTTTGACTCAAGGTTTTAACTCCAAAAATGAACTAAATTTCAAATGTATGGCTCATAATCCTAACGCTCTCCACATGTTTCTTTGATGCCTGCCTCATTGTCTAGTCCAATCTCTACATAGCAACCTTTTCACTGCCCACCCTCACCTCGGTCAGGCTTCCAGTTGTTTTAGCAGTGACCTAGTGTTCCTTCGAATGTACTTTAAATTCAAAGCTACAGATATTCAAAAGATGTGCCTGGGGGGTCTCTAAAAGCAAAGCCTCATTCTACAACAGAGTAGGAGTAGCCATTTCCAAAGCCTAATATAAAATGTCACACTATTTAAAGAAAAAAAAAGCTGCAGTGTTCTTGTCAGTAGTGACCTGCAAACTGTTTACTGCACAGCATGTTTTGCACTGCACCTGCGCCCATAATGTCAACTTTTATTTCTGAGCAATGTTTTCTTTACTGCCTTCCGCCCGAGGACCGTTGGGATAGGCTCCAGCACCCCCAACCCCCCCCCCCCACCCCGCGACCCTGAGGGAGAAGCGGCTTAGAAAATGTGTGTGTGTGTGTGTGTGTGTATGTGTTTCTATACCACTGTTTTTCTGTCAAGTCTTGTGTGAACTCCACCAATTTCAGGCAGAAATATTGGTGCAAATAAATGACTCTGATTGTTCAAGTGTTCCATATACCCTTAATTGTGAACCCACAGAAAAAGCTGTGAATGTGCAGATCTGGTTGAAGTTATTGGTCACCAATTTTCTTCCCAATTTAGCCGTATCTACTTCCACCCACTAGTTAGGACTCCCCCAATCACATGGTACCACCAGTGCTAGGAGGGTGAGGCTGGCACAGGCTTCCTCCGAGACATGTGAATTGTCACTGCATCTTTTCTAAAGACAGCTTTCTAACAGACGCCTGAGCTGACTAGCACCACATTGGGTGATGAGGGGAGATGGGAGGCCATCCTACCTACCCAGACTGTGCCATTCGTGTTCTGTTGGACTCCTGTCCATGGATGACTATCGCATCACCAGGGATTGACCTCACAACGACACAACCACCACAGGATTCCAACCAACATTTAACCCAACTGAACCTGTTAAAGAGGAAACTGAAGCCAGAAACCCCCAAAACAACCAAGTGAAAGAGGCTACCTTAAAGGCTTGGTGGAGCATTCCAAATGATTTCATCAAGACTCTTGAGGCAGGTGTTGCATGTAAAGGGGTTGGATCCTAATACTAACTTCAGATAACTTTATTTTGCTTTAAGTTAGTTTGTTCCAATTCTTATGCCCAGCTCACACAGAGGGAGTAAACACAACAAATAGCATGATGTCCCTGTGTGGCTTATGCTGAATGGAAAACAATGCTCAGAAACAAAAGCTGAAATTCGGTGCTTTAGTCTCACACTCAGTGTTTGATCTAGAACACCCATTTTATGAAAATATTAAAACATTTATGAAAACATTATCCCAGTCTTTGTTTCTCACTCTATATCCATCAAAACATCTCTAGAAGAATGAAAAGGCAACTTTCACAGCATTTCTCCAGGTGTCTCTGAACACAATTTCTGACTCAACTGTCCTCATTTTGATCTCTGCATGGGATGCGCCATCAGTCACTGCAATCCCAGCACTACTTATATACTGAATTGTGATGATCTACTGTGTATGTGATATAAAACGGTATGTATGAATTCTGGTGTATTTTGCATTCAAACTCTGGTTTTGCCATATAACTTTATTAATATGCCATTATGCTAATAATATGCTAATTTACATTTATATAATTTATAACATAATACTAAAAACATAGTCAATCAGCTAATTTTGCTTCTCTTGCACTGGAGCGACAAAGCTAACATGTCTAAATCATCATGCTAATGCTATTGTTACTCCTGCTGCTACTGTTTTAACCCTCTACTGCACCGAATAGGAGAGCAATTAAAAAAATATATATCCAATTCACTTTTCCTGCATAAAATTGACCTGATTATTCAATTCATTTTTGTTTTAATAATAATGTGTGTGTGGGGTACGTTGCCTTAAGGCAACATTGTGCGACAATGAGACTAAACAATATTGATTCCTGTTCCCTGAAGTGGTGAGACCTAGTTTGTGACTGGCTAAATCCATTCAACTGTCACACAGTGTTGCCTCTTGGCAACAAACATATTTCTGCAAATTCACATAACTGAAAAATTGATACTGAGTGTTTGAAGTAGGTTTGGACGTGCCCAGGAAGAGATGGAATGACCAAATACATGCTTTTTTGCTGACTTACTCAAACTCTGCCCTTTATTTTTAACCTGTCAGTGTCCTTAAATATGTATAATATTATTGTAAAGTGTGGAACTGTTTGTTGCCCTGAGGCAACATTGTGCAATCGAAGCTTAACTTGTATTTTGGCCATTTTTATAAAACATAATGTAATTCAACATCAGAAACCACATAATAAGTCCACTTGAGACTATTTGGGTGAGTGTATGATGATCAGGCAAGCAGTTTTAGTTTAAACAATGCTAACCTGGTGACTCTAAACTTTTACTTTTCACTTGTTGCCTACTTTAGCCTTGTAGCTCCAGAGCAGAACTAAAGAAGTAAACACCTCTTTGGACACCTCTGCTCAAATGACATGCTTTGTAGACTTTATGCATGCGAATAAGTTAATAGCACATCCTCTACTGGTCACAAACTAATATATGGCTTTTTCTACAAGGTATTAGTTGGTTGAACTGTGGTTGAAGGTCCTCTAAATTCAGTCACACACTGTGCAGTTTTGTAAATCTTTTTCCTGGTGACTCACACTCTGTTTGAATAGATCATTGTGTATGGACAAAGCTCATGATTTAAATGCTGACACTGTACACACCGGATCACAGCTTCTACAGAGAGCACTGTCTATGAAAAATTATCAATAAAGCTGTTACCTTCAAAATAGCACTCTGCATGTCGGAGTACTAAACGAACTTGTTGAGAAACTGAGCTATAGCAGCTCAGCTCACCAATATGTGCACTGAAACCAAAAACAGGAAGTGATGTACATGGACAATACGGTCTCTCTATAGCCGGTCTCACAAGGATAGTTTAAAAAAATCACTATATTGACATTTATACCTCGTAATTCTATTTAGTACAACAGTGTAAAGTTGGTATATTGGGACATTGGACCTCGTTCACTGACATCTTTCTACGTTTGTTCTCAAATTTGTTGTTGAGAGAAGTCCTAAGAATACGTCTATGTCAGATTCATGACATTTTCTTAAACCACAGAATTGTTCACACCTTTGTGCTCTTCAGTGTGTATAGATTCTGTTCTTACCTCAGAACAAACCCCAAATAAGAAAACATAGTCAGAATCTTCATGAAAACTGTGTAAGAAGACATATCTTCTGAAGAACGGTTGGTAAACAAGGCCCTTTGCTAGCAAATGTGAACTTTTTCACCATGGTGTTAGCCTCTGTGTATCCTGTTTTGGGTAAGTGGTGGTAATTGTGCTTTAAAAATAAGCTAAAATTGCACATTGCAGGTCTGGCGGGAATTATCCAAGGCAGAATGTTAAACATGACAACTTTGTTTGACTGCCATGGTTCAGCAACACTTTTCTGTGTAAGCAGACCCACATTAATTAATGTGCTTATAAATATGGCAACGTACCCTCAGCCTACATCACGGATCAGGTACCCACTGCTATCAGATATTAGCATTGGTGCATTTCTGTGAGTAGCAGTATGAGTACATGAGCATGGCATCTGGCTGATAGCCAATCAATGCATGCCTAATACTGGTGAAGATATGATGACAATAGTAGATCATTCACTCATACCCTCAGTGAGTTGGTGTCCTTCACCAAGTTTTGAATGAGTTCTCTTTGAAACTCCTTTAACACTTCTGCCGTCTAGTCACTTTATCTAGACACTTTATCCACTTTATCCACTGCTCTAATTCAATATCATGCTGCTATAGCAAACTTACACTCTGGACTTCATATTGCTGCTAACTGCCTACTCTCCTACTCTCCCTCTCTTGTGTACTTTTCTATTTTGTGTTTTTTTGTATCTATTTGCTTATATTTATCTATTTTAATAACAGCTCTTGGGTGTAAACTGGACCATGAGATCTTAATTTCGTTCCACCTCATGTACCATGTGATGCGAATGACAATAAAATCTCCTTGAATCCTGGAATCCTTGAATCATCCAATTCATCTGCTAGGGGAAGGGGTCTAATGTGCAATTACACATTTCCACCAGAGAGGTCTCCAAATGCAGGTATTTATAAAACAGATCTTTAAAGTTCATAGATGCATTAATCAGTCAAGAAGCTCAGACCATACTGTCTAAAAGATCAGTCTGGCTGAAAGTAAGAGGGAATAAGTGATGAAAACGTATGCCTCCCTAGTAGGGTTGGCATCTGTCCCAGGCTAACGTGCTTCACTCCACAGTTAAAACAATAACATGGATGGAAAATGAACCTGACAACAACAGCCATACATCTTCAAAGGTATTGCTGTCCATGTAAACAATTAGATCATCGAAATACTATATATTCAGCTTCATATAAAATGCTACAGAGATAATAATAGCAGAGCCAGGAGTGTGGACCAGCTGGAGGGGGAGTTCTCCCGCCAAAGCGGAGATCAAAGTGCAAGGATTAGCAGGCTCCAGATGAGTGGGCAGAGCTACACTGTAAAGGGAAAAATGCTCCCTCATATATTATGCATGCCAGCAAAACACAGGCCACGTCTCAAGCTGCCTGACCCATGTTGGAACCCTTCCTTCTGTTTGTACAGGGCACTGCCAGGCCAATCTCTCAGCCCTGATGTAGACCTTGAACTTCAAAACCCAACCTTCTGAACTCTGTCTGTGGACTACATGTCCCAACTCCCTTACATGACAATCAGGGAGAGATAGCCTGCCCTTCCACTGCTGAGTGCATCACAAAGCGCACCTACATCATTTAATATCTCCCCGGACATATAATACCCTTTGATCTCTTCTTTGAATTACATGTTTCATGTCCGTTAAGATTAAACCCTCCATGTAGATGCATTCAAAGGTTATGAGTACTTGTGCTAGCCTGCAGACTATCAGCATTCTGAGCTGAACAGGGCTTGTACACTGTCATAATTCAATGGAAGCTGTATGCGGATAAAAGAAACCCATAAATGAAATGGCTTATAGGTTTCATGCATGGGTTATGCAGGAAAGTCATAAAAAGTGGCCACTACCATTCATTTTAGTTGTGTCTGCATTGCTTCTGCAGAGGCTTGGCTCAGAGCTATTCAGCTAATGTGCAGAAAGAAAATCATGAGGTAAGCATGTGTGTTGTGATTCAGTGATGACCTGAGCTGTAACTGGTAAATGAGATATGCAGAGATATGATACAGAACTGTACAAAAACTCAGAGACCACCCTTCACTGTCAAAAGAAGCATTAGGTGCAAGCTATTTCTATGCAGATTAGACAAAAGATAGTCCAGTTGCACAATGAAGGAGAAAGTCTAAGTGTTACGGCTGTGCTCTATGTGTACATTGCTCTTTGTGTTTCCTGTTCTTTCAGTGTTTTTCCCTGTATCTGTTTGTGTATCCCTCCATGTCACTAGCTGTCCCTGATTCTGAAGGCTGCCAGAGCTCAGGTAGACTTTGTGTGTTGACTGTGTGTATAAATAGTGAAAAAAAACTGGAGTTTCCAAAACTGGAGTTCAAAAAATGATCAAAAGATTCAGAGAAAATGGGATTCCAACCATGCAACTAACAGACCACCAAATTGTCCGGGGCAGACATGGGCTGGAGGTTAGGGAACCAGCCCTGTGACTGGAAGGTTGCCGGTTCAATCCCCTTGTCTGACGGTCCATGACTGAAGTGCCTTTGAGCAAGGCACCTAACCCCCAATTGTTCCCCGGGTGCTGTGGATAGGGCTGCCCACTGCTCCCTAGTGCTCCCAAGTGTGCTCACTGCCCCTAGTGTGTGTGGTCACTAGTGTGCATGTATGTATGTGGGTGTTTCCCTGCACGGATGGGTTAAATGCAGAGGTCTAATTTCACAGTGACAGATGGTTCTCAATTCAATTCAGATAAACAAAGAAGCTGCTGGTATAAAAAACTGGAAATAGAATGGAGTGGCCACCTGAGAGTCCAGACCTTAACATCACTGAATGTATTTGAGATTATTTGGATTGTGAGAAGCAGAAGATACAACTAACTTCTAAGACTGAACTTTGTACTGCATATGGTATAAGTTTGCTAGGGCTCCAAGAGCTCCACTATTCATCCTAATTCTGCCCCTTAGCGAATACCATCATATTTTCCAAATTGGTACACATTTGTTTCATCCATAATCATATCAAATTCAAGCATGTAAACAAAACTGACAGCCATGCTTTTCTGAAATGACTGCTACTTTCTTGAGCAAAGGAATAGCTTTTGGCTAACAACAAATGAAAATTAATATGAATGAGCTTGCATGATTTATTTGTACAGTGCTAAATGGCACTACATTTTTTTAGCAACATTAGCTTGTTTTGGGGTGAAAAGCAGCTTACAGGGAAAGCTTTTCAGGCCTGTGGCCTGAAAATGTCAGTTGCTTTGAAGTTTTGAAATGTTTGAAATACCTGCCACCTTTAGAACCGCACCAAGACCCTGCTCTATTAACCCATAGCCAGTCCTTCAGTGATCACATTATACTCTAGCTGTTGCATGGCTAAGCATGCAAGTGAAGAACAAAAGTATATGTTACCATTAGAACTAGATAAAAGGCAATCCATGAGATAAAAAACCTCTCATTATCCACTTTCCTTGGAATGATTGTGCTGTAACTCTTCAAACCTTCCTAATGTCTTTTAAGTGGCTTTAGTTAACAAAGCCTTAAGTCACTAAGTCACTATTAGTGTGTCTTTTAGTGTTGTCATGGACTGTTAAGGTCAGTTTTGGACTAAATTGCTAATGATAGGTAATGCTAATGATGTTTGGCCAGTATGAAATGTCATTTACTTTAGGCTAAGAGGAATTTCACCAATTTTCAAAAATGATGGATAATACAGTTAATAAGTTGTTTATAAGTTGCGAAATTGTTTATCACAGTGAAACTTACTGACTTCTGGTGGTCGTGATAGGAACCAGGGGTCACAATGTCTACCCAAATGTGGTCATTTTATTTGCTATCCAGAATGACCAGTGAACCTACACATGAATTTTATTTGCAAAAACAAAAAAAATTGTATTTTATTTATATTTATATTTTATATTTATATTTTTGAATTTCAAATTTTCGATTCTAGATTTAGAACCATTGACCAATTGTGCTGGCACACAGAGGAATTTGACCTCTGCATTTCATTCATAACATAATAGAGCACACTTATAACCAGAGCAGTGGGCAGCCCTATCCACGGCACCCAGATAGCAGTTGGGGGTTAGATGCCTTGCTCAAAGGCGCTTCAGTAACGTCCTGTATTTTTTAAATCTTATCAAAAATGAACGTCCTCATCTGGCAACATATTTCTACCCATTTCATGTAATAATGTTCTGTGAGGTAACTTTAAGAGGCATTAAACTCTTTGGATGCCTGGTTCCTATCACCACCACTGTGAACAATTCTGACTCTGTACGTTTCTGTACAATTGACCATTTCACATCAAACCACTATAATTGACTTTGTTTACATCTTAACGACTTAGTGAGTTACACAGAAACGTTTAAATAGTACCACAATTTCTCGCTAGTCTGGAAAGCTTGCTCCTATTGTCAAATCATGGACACTCATCTTATGTTTTAGACATTGATATTTGCTGACCATTATCAAACCGCACAACTCACAGCAACATCTGAGTCTCTGCCACATAAAAGGGCATTTTTGATCACTTGGTCCTTGTTCTATTATTACATTTGAAGGTTATGAACTATTAATGCACAGACAGATAAATAATGCAGAACTATGGTAAAAAGTGAAGCTCCATTATAGTGAGATTTGAGGAGAACATCATGATTTAAACATACGCGTCTTCCGGGCAGAATCTTCCACAAAGAGAGAAGAGATGTCCTCATCCACGCCGGCTTCATTACGGGCGATGCAGGTGTATGCGCCGGTGTCCTCAAAGTGAACGTTGCTGATGTGCACTTCGCTTCCATTTGCTGTTATTTTTATTTATTTTTAGAAAAGGAAAGAGCAAAAAAGGACAACTTAAAAAAGTGCGACTGAAAAACGAATAGATATTTTCCTCCAACAACTCCACTGGACCCCTGTCTACACTCTGGAACTGCAGCAATTCCATTTCTGTTAGCCTCTCTAATAGGATAGTGAGAGTGTTTTTGATAGTGGCAGAAAAATTCATGTTGTTCCCGAGTTGTCACATTGGGTTTGGTTTGAAAGGCTGGCGTTGTGGAGGAGGACTATTTTTGTTGATGATAGCCCCACTGGGAGGATTTCTGATGTGAGAAAAGGCTCTAGATCCTGACAAACATGCCAATCATTCATGCCCATAAGGTGCTAAAGCACTATAAATGACTTAGACAGACATTAGCCATTAGCCATAAGCTAATGTGAGGTATGTGGGGGAGGACATATTAAGTATCAAAAAAGCACTTGCATGGCTTAGCAAAACTTCTTTGTTTTAGCTGGTCCTTGAACAGGAAAGAAATATGACCTTACAATGTTGTTCCACCCCAGTCAAATTACATGTTTTTCATCCAACTGAAAAAAAGTTAACACAAATACTGTTTTTTGCTGAGTTTAACACATTAGAGAAAAATGAACAATAAAATGTAACATTTCTTTTGCACAGGCCATATATTATGTGTTAAATTCAACTATTTAAAAAAGTAATTCAACATTAACTTGTGGAGAAATGTTTTTTCTCTAATTTGTTTTTAAACAAAACATAATTTGACCAGGGCCACATAAATGTTGGCATGTTATAGTTCCCTAAACTGGAAACAAATTATTGTTTATTGTTCAGGAACTCTTCATGAAGTAATGAGTTCTTCATGTTTAAATGACTTCACATGACTTGCACAGCCATTAACATCTGTACACCCATAACATATTAAATCTAATAACATTTGTGTGGTTTTATGTATCAAAAACAAATGTCATTTATTTTCATCCATTTTCCAACCTTTCTTTACCCCTTTGATTTGTTTTAGTTTCTATATCGTCCAGATAAATATATTGTGTCTCATTTAAAAAGCTGGCTAAAACACCTCTTAGAAGTTCAGTGTGAATAGCTAAACTCCTGTAGGCTGGAGAGGTAATACTAATAGTTTTTAGTGAATGTTCTTTGGGCTGGTCAGTGTCCAGATTTACACCCTATAGATGATATTTGGGCTCAAATTAAAGAGAAACTAGCTTGGCAATATTTTCCAGCTGTTTAAAGCCATCAGTGCTGAGTAGAACAATGCTGACTCTTCTTTTTGTAAAGGGCTTTCTGCAAGTTAAGCCAAAGGCAATGTTTACAAAAATCAAAGGAAAAAGCTATCCTGTACTGTTACTTTATCTATTCCTTTAATTCTTGCTAATTTGCCGACTAGTAATTTGTTAAGACCATTAAAAGTTTAAAAGTTTGCCACTTTGTGCTTGGCCCCCTTTTGTTACTTGGGAGTGTGTATAAATGTGACATTATAAAAACAACAAATTCATAATCAGCTGTTTTGCAGGTTAATGTCAATTTTAGACTGCATAAATTGGAGAGTGAAATGAATGCTTTAAAACTTTAACAATATTTACATACTTCTCCAAATTCTATGGGTTTGCATCCTCCATTGTTTGACTGCAGTGCTAAAATATATGGGCATGAAATCAGGCAAGTCAATGCTGTTGGTATAATTGACATATCAAGGCTAGCAGTGAAATCATTCAATCAATCTCTTCCATCTAAACACTCTGATGATATTTGAAAGGATGTAAACCAAAATGTTAAAGTGTGAAAGACCAGGGGTCTCAAACCCAATTACCTATGGGCCACCTGTATGGTCTCTTCAAAGGGGAGCCAATTGAAAAAATGCATCCCATAATTTTGTAAGTATTAATTTTAACTGTATTCTGTTAGTATTTTTATTCCATTGTATAATTATTTTTAAAAGATTTGTATTATTATTATTATTATTATTATTATTATTATTAGTAGTAGTAGTAGTAGTAGTAGTAGTAGTAAACAAAATCAAATAAATATACATTTAAAAGTATAACTCTATGGGATGTTTACCATGATAGCATCATTTTCCTGCTGAACACGAGTGAAATTATTGAGTGAAGTGTAGGCAAAGTGATTCAATCTGCATTCTCAGTGGATTCATTTGATACATCCATTTATTTATAAATTCTGATAAGTTGTATCTGTTTTTCAGTCATGAATGTATCCACAGAGGCAGATTTGACACATGATCACTCTAAATTAGAATAAAAGCTAAGTTTCTTAGCTAATAGCCATATTCCGCCAGTTTTTCATTTCAATAATTCTTGTTTCCTCTGTTATCACTTTAAACATAGTAAGGATCGATCTAAGTGGATTTTACATAGCTTATGTTGGGTTGCCACCCATAGTGTCTTGTGGGTGAAGCAAATGTATCCATCAGATGTAAACATTTTGCAACAGAAAAAAAAAAAGATTTGTGGGCTGGATTTAAGGCTAAATTGTAAACATTTGATACATCACATAAAGATGGCAGGCTAGTATCATCGCTGTCTAAAACCAAGCATTAAGTAAAATAGCACCTTCACAGGAGAAGAAAAAACCACTCT
Organism: Pygocentrus nattereri; assembly: GCF_015220715.1. Classification (NCBI taxonomy): domain Eukaryota; kingdom Metazoa; phylum Chordata; class Actinopteri; order Characiformes; family Serrasalmidae; genus Pygocentrus; species Pygocentrus nattereri. Next base: position 39,092,084 of record NC_051218.1, on the reverse strand, counting down.
TACCTTTCAACCTAAGTGAATGTGAAGAGATTTTATTCCAAGTGATTTTAGAGCATTTCTATTGGTTCATTCATGGTGAAATTTCCACACAGCGTAAAGGACAGCTGGTGTGTTGGAATGATATAGTAATATAAACGTCAGCAAAATGGAGATACATGGTTTTCTTTAGACAACGACGGTTTACTGTAACCCCACCTTGAAATATTTCCAATGATGGACTAACTCTGATGTTTAGAAACTGTTATAATCATCATTCTACAACCATCGCTTTGTGTGGACAACATTCTATGCCTACAATTGTAATGTGATTGTCTCATCCAATTCTTTGACCCTGAACTGGACTAGCAGTGTTGACAAGAATCTAGTGACCATAGCTAGCTCACCTTGCAGTGTTAGCTGTTTGGAGAGTTTGGTGGCGATGTCCATGCCATTCTTCAGCCAGGACAGCTGTGGGTCAGGAATGCCCTCAGCATGACACCTCAAACTGGCAGTGACCCCAGGCTCCCGTGCCTGGCTCTCAGGATACACCCGGATAACTGGGGGTACTGAGGGAGAGACAATAACATAGACAGAGTGTTGGTGAATGAGTAAGCAAGTGAGCAAGAAATGAATGAGGCTTTGTGGCCTCCTGGTTGCTGAGTTTGAAAGGAGAATGAAAGCCTCTTTCTGGGATGGGATGCCAAGCTCATTTAGAATTCCCATCACACACGAGCGCACTATCAATGACACGGCGAAAGCTTTCCAACATCCTGTGTGTGGCACCAAATCGGCTCTGTGTGCTCACCAGTGCAGCAGCAGCCAAACAAATGAGCTAGATAAATAGTAAAGAAGACTGTTGTTGAGGAAGCATTGATTTTTTTGAACTGAGGACCATTGATTTCAGGAGCTTTCTTTCAGGAAGAGAGGTGCACTGGGACAGAGGAAGCAAAAAGCAGAACAATTAATCATCTTTCCTTCCTCTAACAGGGTCCCTTTGTACAAACTCTTCCTCTCCCAGGAGAGAAAAGTCATTTGGAAGTTAGGGTCATGGTGTGGTGGCACCTCAGGAACTTGGCAGTCGGTTAATAAAACGTTTGCAAAATGGGCCCAAAAGCAGGAGGCTGGTTCAAGAGTGTCCAAACTTTTTTTTTTTTTTTGGATCAACTTTTTATTCTGTTGTACATGGAGGGAAGGTAGGGAAGGCAGGGAAGGCAGGGAAGGCAGGCAAGGCAGGACAGTGACATACAGTGTTAGGAAAACACACAAATCAAAGATAAGACAATACAAACGACCAGACAATAATCATTGCATCATTTGGTACTACTTTAGAATAAGACTACCCTTATGAGTGGTTTAAAATTAGTTTATTACTGGATATTAATTACATCATAAACACCTTAAAGATCATTAGTTAACAGTTATAACATATTAATAAAAGGGGAAAATGTTAGCCATTTCATTTGATAATGCTCACTGATGAAGAAGACAAAATAAGATCATCAACCAGTGAGAACTGTGGTTTATCTACACACTTTAAAATGATGGTTCTGTAAGGGTTCTTTAGTAATGAAATTTGTTCCATATAGAACCATGAACACTCAAAGAACCCTTTGTATGATTAAAGGGTTCATTGCATCGTGAAATTTAGAACCCTTTTCAGCACATTCTTCAAGAATGCTTTCATGGTGCAAAGAAGTCTTCAATCATGAAATAGGTACTTTGAGTGTTCATGGTTCTCAACAAATTTCTTTACTAAAGAACCCTTAAAGAACTATCATTTTTATAAATATAAATGAATGCGGGTTCACTATTAGGCAAATAACAAATCACTGTTTTCCTCTTTATTTGTGGGTTATAACTGCTTTTTAATCATTTTTAAAGGGTTTTATGGCCTAATTAATAACCATTTATAAGCTGATTTTAAACCATTTATAAATGCTTGATAAGGGTAGTCTTATTTTAAAGTGGTACCCATAATTTAATTAGAAACTAAAATTCTTTCATTTAGAGTTACATAAATTACTAAATGACTGCTTTGCTTTGTTCGGCTTAGTTGTTAGATGTTTCATTCAAACTACATTTTAAAAACTAGACATCTGGACTTTCATAGCTGAAAACTGTGGGACAATCCAAGGTGGTAAGACCGTTTTGGTAGTGGTAAAACCTGCCTTTAGCAAGAAAACAAGGGTTGTGTCATCATTTGAAAAACCTTTCTTGAAACCCTTAATTCAGATGGTGAGTTCAGCGAAATGATGTTGCAATGAAGGAGCAAAATTATGTTCAAATTGAGAATTCTCAACGTCAAATCAATATCGCATTTATGATCGCAAGTAGACAATGTTAGCATTTAATATGATTTAAATCGACTTTTTCATGCTCTGCCCACAAAAGTGCTTTTTGTAACAGTTGTTGTTTGTCATGTTTTACAGAACTTGACTAGAGTCGTACTTGAGGTGCAACTCAAAATTGCCAGAGGCTTAAGACTCATCAAATTTCAGTATGGCACAAAAAGAAACAAATAAATAAATAATTAATTAGGAGTCTAGACAAATGTTTGAATAAAACTTGACAAACTTGTGCCTGTCACCTGTCCGGTTTGCTACGGTTATAGGGTGTTATTAGGCAGTGTTGTTCTCCCGCAGCTCACATCAGCATCATATTCGAGATGATTTTAAACAACAAGCCTTTCATTTTAGAAAACCCTTTAGTCTGAAGCACTGCATGCAGTAAATGCTGTGTTAGAAGGAATAACATCAACCAACCTGCCTAGGATGTAGTTTGGAAAGTGAATAGCTAGCACAATAGCTCATCTAGCTGAAGTTTATTGAATTAGACACCACACTGATTTAACATCTGTAGTGTTGAAAAAAAATGCTGTTTAATTAATCATATTTACAAAAGCTAGAAGATGCAACAGTGTTCACTGTCTTCAAGCTGTAGGAAGCTGAACATGTCAATTGGGGATTTCCACACATGCATTGATGTTAGCCAATCAGGAGTGCAGAAAAATACTGGAGGATGTGGCCAATTGAGTGGCCACAAAATTAGCACATTGCTTTAAAACAATCAGCCACATTTTCTCCAAATAAAAGCTTCATGCTTGGGTAATACAGCATAGGTGCTAATTTTAAGTCAATTTTGACTTGAGGAGTCATTTTGAAAACTTCAGAATGTTCAGAATACATAAATCATGGACAAAGACCAGCTTTAGTGAGTATCAGCTAAGTTCAGTGATAAGTTTGTTCCAATATTGAAAGCCAAAAACATTAACGCAGCATGACTTAGCCTTATGGGCATGTTTTGATTTTAAGGAAGGATATGTCAAGAGCCCTGAAGTTGAAAACCAAAGCTGGTGTGCAGGTCTATAGTGCAGAGGTAGTAAGAAGTTGATATCTTTGAAGCTTGAAATGTGGGAAGTAAAGCTTTGTCTCTGATTTTTACCTCCACATGAGGCCACTGGTGTGATATCTGTAAAGAACTTCTGGAAGTTAAGGACCCGTTCTGAATGCTGAAGATTTCTGCCTGTATTAGCTTCCACACTGAGAAGCTTTATTGATATACAATATATAGACAAAGGTGTTAAACCATTCCTAATTATTGATTTCAGGTGTTTCAGCCACACTAATTGCTAACAGGTGAATAAAATTATGCATATGGTCTTGCAGTCTTGATAGACTGCATTGTGCCAGCTGTAAAGTTTGGTGGAGAAGGGATAATGCTATGGGATTGCTTTTCAAGGGTTGGCCTAGACCCCTTAGTTCTAGTTAAGGGAAATCTTAATGAATTAGCAAACCAAGACACTTTGGACAAATGCTTCCAACTTTGTTGGATCAGTTTGTCGAAGACCGTGTTCTATTCCTGCCTGACTGAGCCCCAGTGCCCAAAGAAAGGTCCATAAAAGAATGGTTCCGTGAGTTTGGTGTGGAGGACCTTGACTGGCCCACACAGAGTCCTGACCTCATGGATTTAGAGTGGAATGTCATATTCCAACATTTTTGTTGTTGCTTCAACAGTTAATGCTGTGTGTAGTGATTATTTTTTTAACCATAAAAATAAAAAAGTGGTTAATAATTATAATGTAAAACAATACTACAACTTTGCTGAGGGGCATAGTGCACAGAGGTCACCAACTTTCTGCAGAGTCAATCGCTACAGACCTCGAAACGTCATGTGGTCTTCAGATCAGCTCAAGAACAGTGTGTAGAGAGCTTCATGGAATGGGTTTCCACGACTGAGCAGCTGCATCCAAGCCTTACGTCTCCAAGCGCAATACAAAGCATCAAATGCAGTGGTGTAAAGCGTTGCCACTGGACTCTAGAGCAGTGGAGACGTGTTCTCTTGAGTGACAAATCACGCTTTTCTATCTGGCAATCCGATGGACGAGTCTGGGTTTGGCAGTTGCCAGGAGAACGGTACTTGGTGTGGTGTTGATTTTAGGAGTTGGGCTCAGCCCCTTATTCCCAGTGAAAGGAACTCTTACTGATTTAGCAGACCAAGAGATTTTGGACAACTTCATGCTCCAAATGCTTCAAATACTTACATAATCAACTACACTGCAACTTCAGGCATCGAAGGATTAAAACAATTGTACAGTAACTCATCTTCAGCTGTGGACCTTAAGACCCAACTTGTCACATACAGTGATGGATTCAGTGCAAAGCCAAGGTCAATGTGAAGAGTGCCAGCTCTGGCTGCTTGCCAGGTCACTGCACAAAGGCACAGGTATATCTCAGACAAGTGTGTGAGCAGGCGGGACGTATGATATTGAATGTGACATGTAATGCTGGCTCTGAGTTGACAGATGTATTATTGTCAGCTCTAATTGAGGCCAGCGAGGAGGAGAGTGTGGCAGACTGATGTATTAGACTGAGGACACTTAGAGGGGAGCGTGTGCTTCCCTTTTTTTTTTTTCTTCGCTGTGTGTGTGTGTGTGTGTGTGTGTGTGTTAGACTGCCACAGTAGGGGGTGAGTACATCCTCTGCCATCTGCTCCTGTTTCCTGTCTCCCCTAGGTGTGAGCTACGAGTTAGACAGATTGAGAGGAAGACAGTAAGTCAGATAGATAGATAGATAGATAGATAGATAGATAGATAGATAGATAGATAGATAGATAGATAGATAGATAGATAGAGATTAAGATGAAACTGAAAGTAATTTTCTCACTGACATTCCAGTGAAGCAACAGAAGCTTATTAGCCATTAGCAGTAGCGAACTAGGACTATTAGAGCTATTAAAATTAGTCCATTAGAAATCAACACACAATTAATTGATTGTACTGTTAGTTCTCAATTACATTCCTGGTTAATTCTGGTTCCTGAAGGCCTTAACTAATGGGAGAGTTGACATGGCTGTATCTACCTAGACATAATAGGGAAAAAAAGTCTGTAACTGATAAGTTTCCTCTTCACTGAGATTTTAAGCTAAGTAACAATTACTACAACATTTGTAGAGTTTAATAACAACAAGCATGATGATACTGCTAACTACAGTCACAGAAAAAGGTCCCAGAATTATTAGCCCTTCTGTCAAGGTCTAGAAAGCCCTAAGGGTTCTCCTCTGGCATTTAGCACTGTGCAAACTGCATGTATAAATCACACTTCAAACTGAAGTGCTAAGCATCTCATACAGACTTGCGTAAGTGGATTTTGACATGGGATTTCATAATGCTATCTATAGAAATTAAGAGAAGTACAGTGCATATCTAAAAGTACCAGTAAAAAGAGTAAATGGGCTAGTAATTCACTAAGGCCTTCAACATATTTATATTTCAGCCACGACTGGAACGGTAGGCCCTGAGATGAGCAATATCATTGGCTACCAATTAACAATGCTAACATCTTGATACAAATAGACTTACCTTTAGTCTTTTTCTGCACATAAAAAGGAATAAAAATATCTCTGACTGAACAGTTTTCACTCTAGAAATGTGTATATTAAAATGATTGCATTAATATTAAATTACCTGCCAAAGACTAGACTTGTTAAATGGAGTGAAATATCTCTCTCTCTAGTGATGCTTTCCTTTTTTGCCCACCTCCAGAGCTGATTATTCACTCTGCCTCACTGCTCGGCTGACTCTGCCTTTGAGTGTGTGATTAAAATGATCGGTTTAAAAAATGCTTATTTTTCAGATTCAAGAATCAGGTTAATAAACACTGCTACCTCAGTACTGGTCTGACCACCCATATTGTGCTGAAGGCATTCTTACAGCCAGTGCTAGCCTACCTAGCAATACTCAGCTACCTATTTGATACTGCAATGCAAACCTATGCTATGTGCCAAGCTGTCTGTGGGTAGACCACCCATGCATGTCTTAAGATAAGATAGACTTTTATCATCCCACTGGGGGAAATATGCATTGTTATAGCAGAATACACAGGAAGCAGATAAAGAGCAGTAAGTAGACAAAGATGTGCATCAAAAAAAAGATATACTATAGAAATAAACATATAAACAAGGTGTCTGTATAAAATAATATATATATATATATATATATATATATATATATATATATATATATATATATATATATATATATATATATAAAAAGTAAAAATAGGATTAAGAAACTATACAAATGTACAGCTTACACATGCAACTGTATGGATATTGCACATTTCTGAGCAGGTAATGACTGGATATTGCACAGAAATTGGAGATATTGCACAGTAATAATTAGATATTGCATAGAACTTGTGTATGTATTGCACTTGTACCAATCTGTCAACAGCAGATATTGCACATTTATTAGAGGTAGGATAAGATACAGGTCTATGTAGTGTGTTCGTGATAGAGTGCACTATGAGAGAGTGAGGTGTGAATCCATAGTGTGTTTGTGAGAGAGTGTCTGAGTCTCTGCTTGGGGAGGTTTTGATTGTAAAGCCGAACAGCAGTGGGGAGTATCAGGGCTCAAACAGGTATTGTGTTGGATTTAATTATTTGCTTCTTTTGAATTAGTTACTAAGTGACCATGCTGTGTCTGACATTATCAGGTGGTAAAATTAGCTCTGATAATTTGCTATGGTCAAGGAGTGGTGACGGGTCTGGGCTTGCATTGTAAGACCACACAGTGGTGTGGCGAGAGAGGGAGAATGAGAAGAGTGAGAGCGAGAGAGAAAACAGCACACTAGACTGCTTCTAAAAATGGATGAAAGCACAGACAAAATTCAGATTGCTGCTATTTAGCTATGTGATGTACAGTGCCTCGCCCAATTTTACATACTTACAGCATCACAAACCACATAAGCAAGTCTGTTTGAGATTACTTAACAACTCAACATGGTTTGAGGCCAGTGATTGAGTTCAGCATGCATTTTTCACAATGATTAATGCTCACGTATAAAATATCAATATGTCTTAGCTACATTAGCCTTGTGTCTCCAATACAATACTAAAGAAGCAAACTTCAGACACCAAACACGTCTTAGCTGATTGGCTACATCTAGGTTATGTGAAAAATTTGCTTAATTATTCCTTAAATAGAATGGCAGTTGATACTGTTGTATAGATATTATAGCATATTATAGTATATTTTATTTATCTGTAGCTAACCAGTACTATCCTCTTAGGTTTCATTCTGCACTTTGGGTGATGAGGGGGTGATTTGACTCCATTTCCAAGTCAAGGTAGAGTTCAAATTGTGTTAAATTACGTGACACAATATTCCAAGTCTGAGCTGAGTCTTGTGTCACTGGGGCTTGAGACAGAGTCAAGTCTTGAGAAAATGGGATTCAAGTTCAAGTTGAGTTACTTACTCAATGGGGTTTTAGTCTGAGTCAGGTCTTTGGTCACTAGGCCACTAAGTCCAAGTCAAATCACGAGTTACTAGAGTTAGAGAGTGAGAATATCTTGAGTCACTAGTCTGAATTGAGTCTTGAGTCACTAGGGTTAGATTCCAAGTGGAGTCTTAAGTGACTAGAGTTTGAGTCTGAGTCAAGTCATCGTTCACTAAGGTCTGAGTCCGAGTTGCATCTTTTGTCACTGGGGTGCAAGTCTGAGTCGAGCCTTGAGTCGCTAGGGTTCAAGTCTGAGTCAAGTTTTGTCTCACTTAAGTTTGAGTTTCAGTTAAGACTTGAGTCACAAGACTAAGTCAAGTTATGAGTCCCTGGGGTTTGAGTTCGAAACGAGTCTTGTCTCACTGGAGTCCGACTTGACTTGAACTCAAACTTGAGTGAGTTAAAACTCGACTGGGATGAGTTTTAACTCACTCAAGTTTGGGTTCAAGCCAAGTCTTGAGTCACTGGTGTGCAAGTCTGAGTCAAATCTTGAGTCTCTGGGGTTTAAATCCAATCAAGTTTTGACTCACTAGGGTCAGAGTCTGAGTTGAGTCTTCAGTCACTGGGGTGCAAGTCTGAGTCTAGTCTTGCATCACTAGAGCTTAAGTGCAAGCCAAGCTTTGACTCACTGGGCTTCAAATCTAAGTGTTCTTGAGTGGGTTTCGAGTTCTAGTTGGGTTTTGAGTCACTGGCATGCGAGCTTGAGGTGCATATTGAGTCACCAAGATTCAGATGAGGTTTAGCTCAGTTTTAAAGCTTTAAAAGGAACCTTATCTGTAATTTACAGTTGGATTTGCTGACAGCTCCAGTTAACTTAGCTACTGCGCTACCTAGAATGCTGCTATCTAAACAACATGCCAGCCAACCATTTGAAGTTGCTTTCCCTCTTTTCTTTAATTACCACACTTACTGCTTCACTTTGTCCTTCATTCTGAATTTATTCTATAATAAAAGGCATGTTATTTACACCATATCAACTCCCATCTTTGCCTGATGTTAAATATTTGTGCAACAATTGCTCATTAGTGCTTTAGCATTTCATAGTACATTGTGATCTTTGCAGCTCAACTCAGCAATTCTTTCACATTAAATGAAAAAGTTAATTGTGTCAGTTGTATTAAGGCCAGGACATCAACCAGCCTCCATGAGTCAAAACGATGGATCCAAAAAGCCTTGCTGCTACATGAGGATTTAAATGACTACTTTAAGGCTATAAGCCACTCTGGCATATGTTATTTAAGACCATCACTTCAGCGATGCAGCCTCTGCAACCCAGTGATGAAGCAGAAAATGAGCTCCGCACAATATACGCCATGGCTCCTGGTTGTCATGGTGCATAATTTAGCAAGATGCTGGCGGGAGACCCTGCCTGCCTGCACTAAAGGGCCAACATGTGTCATGCTAATTAACTTTTCCTTCCCCACATCCAAAAATCAATGGCCTGACAACAGCTCCTGAGGCCAGCTAAGTTGTTTTTCAGCCAATTAAAATGTGATCTTATCATTAAGCCTACTTTGATTGGCATGAGCTTTAAGGTCATTAATATGAGTGTGCTGGGAGATCACAACGTGCCGGGCACATTCAGACCAACATGGAGGAATTAGTCAGTAACAAAGTGATGCTTTTCAGTACTTGTCATGCAGCTGCTGACACAAAATGGGACATGTTTCTCTGTAAATATCTCTTTTCACTTTCCAACTCCAACTTTTTCAGATGGAGCTGATTAGCACATCCAACATGACTTAATGAATCTGCTGCACACATCTGAGTGTGCCTGAGGTGTGACAATATAACACACCATTTTAAAGGAAACGTAGTGAAATCACTCTCAAAATACTCAAAAGACAGTGGATGACTTTAATATTAAGCTTAATTATAAGCATTTGGGATTGATAAAGCTTTCTTAAAAGCTTTTAATCAACCACAGTCTTCAACTTGCTGAACTCTCATTTTACATATGCGCACTGGCCACTTTATTAGAAATGCCTACTTTATAGGTCCACATATATACAGTAGGTACAATTACAGACTCAAGTCCATCTGCTGATGGACAGTTTAGTATGTGGCATGGGCATGTGTATGTGGGGTGTGTGCATACATGTGTGTCCAGTGTAACAGCAGCAATCAGCACATTGTGGCTGCTGCTTTACATATTTTTTGTACCGTTTGTGTTATCTTTGTAATTTATTTTGTTTTGAACTTTTCTTAGACTTTTTTCATCTTTGACCATCCTTTGCATTGCAGTAGTAGAATTTGGCCACTTGCTTGTGGACCAGGGGTTTTGTACTTTGGCAGTGCAGTTGGGGCCAGGCCATGAACCAGGGACTTTGCACCATCACAGTGGAGTTTGACTGGGTCACAGTAGAACTTTATTAGGTTGCAAGCAATGTCACTTTTCACAGTGGGACCAAAACCTGACTAGATCATGAGCCAGGGACTTTGCACTGGTCCTGGGAAGTTTAACTAGGCCACAAGCTGGAGACGTTGCATCATGACAGCAGAGTTTGATGAGGTCAGGAGTGGGGAACTTTGCACCGCGACAGTGAAGTTTGACCGGACCAGGAGCCGGACTTTGCACTATGACATTAGAGTTTGACTAGTTTGCAAGCAGGGTCACTTTTCACCTTGGCAGCAAAGATTAACTACAGTATGAGCTGGGGATATTGCACTACACCGGTGAAGTCTGGCTAGCCAGGGTTTTGCACCATGACAGTGGAGTTCGACTGGGCAATGAGCGGCGACCTCAGTCTCTATCTATGAACCAGAAAAGGAAGGGATTTCTTGTGGCCAGTGAGGGCATATTTTCAAACGGAATGTTTCTATATTTTCATAAAAGCATACTCAAATGTTTATAAATGAACCTTTATGCAAAAGAACACATTAGCAGTAGAATTTATTGGTTCATAAAAAAAAAGTGTGCTGGAGGAACAGTGGCTGACTCACTTCATTAGCTCACATCTCCATAAAACATCAAATCCTAGCTTAGCAAAGCTTTTACTATGAAAATCCTATGAAATTGGTTTGCATTGGTCTGTTTCTCTTACTAAAGTGTTTGTGCCAAGAGGTCAATTCAACTAGGGGTCATTATTACTATATTCAATGGTGGGGCGACGCCCTAGTACTTTGGAAAAAGATGGGTCAAATGTCTGTCAACGAATTGAAATGATCATGTTGAAACAGGCTAGAATGTTTGAAAATTTGAATGTATCCATGTTTATTGCTTATTATGTGAATGTGTGAATGCTATTACCTACCATTAACCTGCAGGGTGTGTGTCTGGAAAAGCTGCTCATAGCCATCGGCATGGCAGGTGTAGTTGCCCATGTGAGTAGTGGTCACTTTGGTGATGTACAGACTTCCATCATCTCCAAAGTCCTGCAAAGCAAACAAATCAGGCTCAATGACAGCAAAATCATAAACAGCAGCCCAACAGTGTGGACTACCACAGCACTCTTCAATCACAATCAGGCAAAGTTAAAGAACAAAAAAGGACAAGTGCAGGCATCTGCATAAATCTGCAAATAAAAGAGCGTGAGCATCATCAAGCATTCTAATTTAAGAGTGCAGATGGAGAGAAAGAACGGCGCTGGTATTGTATGACTTTTCAAAAGGACAAAGAGAGAGAGAGAGAGAGAGAGAGAGCAGAAAAGAAAAAGAGAGAAAGAACAAGAAAGAGAATAAAGAAGAGAGAAAAGAGGAGAGAGATACAGAGAGGGACAGAGAGATGGAGGGGAGAGTGACATAGAGAAAGAGAAATGTAGAGAGGGACAGTAAGAAAGAAAGAAAGGAAGTGAGAGAAAAAGAGGGGTTAAGGAAGCGAGAAAGGAAAATGGAAAGAAAGAAAGAAAGAAAGACAGAGAGAGAGAGAGAGAGAGAGAGAGAGATGGGAGGGTGAGCAAGAAACAGAGAAAGTAAGAGAGAGAAGGAGTGAGAAAAATAAATCCAAAGGGAGAGAGAGTGAGAGAGATGAAAAAAGAGAGGAAGAGAGACAGAACAAGAGAGAGGGGAGTAGTGAGAAGCAGAGAAATAGAAGGAAAGAGAGAGAAAGAAAGAGAGTGGGGGACTAAAAGAAAGGGAGAGAAGGTTTAAGAGAATGAAAGAGAGGCAGAGAGAGAAAGTGAGTGAGACAGAAAGAGAGTGAGGTAGAAAGAGAGATAGAGAGAAGAAAAAAGGGCATGAGAGAGAAGAAGAGAAAGCGAGGAGAGAGAGAGAGTGTGTGTGTGTGTGAGAGAGAGAGAGAGAGAGAGAGAGAGAGAGAGAGAGAGAGAGAGCAGAAAAGAAAAAGAGAGAAAGAACAAGAAAGAGAATAAAGAAGAGAGAAAAGAGGAGAGAGATACAGAGAGGGACAGAGAGATGGAGGGGAGAGTGACATAGAGAAAGAGAAATGTAGAGAGGGACAGTAAGAAAGAAAGAAAGGAAGTGAGAGAAAAAGAGAGGTTAAGGAAGCGAGAAAGGAAAATGGAAAGAAAGAAAGACTGAGAGAGAGAGAGAGAGAGAGAGAGAGAGAGAGATGGGAGGGTGAGAGAGAGAGATGAAAAAAGAGAGGAAGAGAGAGAGAACAAGAGAGAGGGGAGTAGTGAGAAGCAGAGAAGTAGAAGGAAAGAGAGAGAAAGAAAGAGAGTGGGGGACTAAAAGAAAGGGAGAGAAGGTTTAAGAGAATGAAAGAGAGGCAGAGAGAGAAAGTGAGTGAGACAGAAAGAGAAAGAGTGAGGTAGAAAGAGAGAGAGAGAGAGAGAGAGAGAGAGAAGAGAAAAGGGCTTGAGAGAGAAGAAGAGAAAGCGAGGAGAGAGAGTGTGTGTGTGTGTGAGTGAGTGAGAGAGAGAGAGAGAGAGAGAGAGAGAGTGAGGCCTTTAAAAAAATGGGAATCAACACAGATTGCATTTGCATCAGTTCTGCTATGTTAAAGAACATTTGCAAGCCACAATCAGAGAGACAGAGAGAAGAGAGAGAGAGAGAGAGAGAGAGAGAGAGAGAGAGAGAGAGAGAGAGAGAGGATAAAAGAAAAAGAAAGCAAGAAAAGTTCAATGTTTATGAGAGAGGACAGACTCTGAGAAGTCATCCTCGGAGCCAGAATTATCTCTGGTAAATTGTTTGCTGCTGCGCAATCCATTTCTTTCATCTGATAAAGGAACAAAGCTGTGATCATTTGCCAGTGGAGAGCAGCAACAACAAGAAGTGCACAGCATTGTGTAACCAACAGATAGAGTTTTAGAGGGAACGGTGCAGCACAAAAATAGCTCCACAAATGGCCTAAAGTGCAGGAGACGATGACTATTGAAAGCCTGATCATATTTCTGTGATTCAAAAGGAAAAAAAATCAACAGGACTCAGCATGCAGCCCAACAAGTGGCGGCACAATCAGAGAGTGACGGAGACAAAACAGAAAACAGTCCCTGAAAAGAAAACAGCATCAGCCAAAAAAGTCACCAAAAGCCCCGAAGCTAATTATTTCACATGAGCAGTCCGGCACTCCTTCAATACTAGGTAGTGGCACCGTGGAGAGAGCGGTTACGTGGGAAGCGTTCAGCCATTCCTCTGAGGACTGCGCTCCCATTCTCTCCTCCTTCTGATTAGATCTGAATTTGATTAGGCCGCATCACCCCGAGACAACGAGGACAGAGCAGCTAGATTGAAAATCTTTTGTTTCATTTTCTATTTATTTTCCTATTCGGTGTGTTAATTACAAGTAGAGATTGAGTTCTGCCCATGACTGCCTGCACTTCCGTTCATTTTATGGTGGATAATTATTCGCTTGAGTGTGTAAGATCCCAGAGGGAAGATGCTGTCAGTATTGTAAAAAAAAAATAAATCTATATACCGAACTTAATATCTGTTATTGTAATTTCACAAAACTTAAAATGATTGCTTTCCAAATTTTCTGTTGATTCTTTTGTGTTTGCCTACTTTAGTCCTTCATTAGCAGTCAGTTTCTGACCACAGAACACCAGTAATGAACAGGGGAGGACTAGAAGGCCTGCCCCTTTGTCCTCAGATGGTACATACCCTCTTGGCTGGTATGTATATTTTAAACTCTATATTTTATACTTTATTTTACAATGCCTCGGTTCCTGGCTCAGCCTCTCCCCAAAGACGAGTGTACTGACACTATTCCAGAGGTTGGCAACCCTAATGTTAAGAAAAGCAATTATGTCCTTCCAAAAAAACTCAAGCCACAACATTTTATGCCCATGTCTCAGTTATAGCCACTTTTCTCACATTTCTGGCAGGAAACTTTTCCACAAAAGTAGAACAGTTTTTTTTTTTTTTGTAAAATGGCTGTAAACATTCAACCCTTTACGAGGCTGAAGTCAGCTCCTCATTCCCCAGCTTCTTGTTCGAATTGCCTTCCCACCTTAAATGTTGTCTGAGGTGCCAGCATGTAACTGCAGCACCATTTAAGGTGGAACAGGAAAAATCAAATGAGAAGCTGACTTGAGACTTGCAACATTTTAGTGTTTGACAGTTTCTGCAGATTAAACATATCAGGAAACCAGCTGGAGTGATTCTAAATTCAAATTCAAGTCCATTCGTCTCCAAATTACCGATGCTCGTCTTAAATCTTTCTCTTTGGCTTTTCATTAGCTACTAGCTAGTCCAGATTGTTGTCTGCATAGCTGTGACCAGCAGTCTGCACACCAACCTTCAGGGTTAAGGTTGGTGAATTCCAGTGTTTAAGGCTGTTTATCGTTAAAACTGTGTTACGACGATCGGCAGAGGAAAGGATTTATATTTTATTTTTACCTAAAAATCTAGTTCTGCTGTGGAGCCACAACAGGACAGTAAAAGAGCCGCATGCCGCTCCGGAGATGCATGTTGCCGACCCCTCCACTAGGCAACCCGCACTGTACCTGAACATGTTTGATACCCAAACTCGAGTTCATTGGTCTAGTGTGAGTGCTCTGTATTCTGCTCAGGCCCACTTAAAGAGATGGATTTAGGCACAGTTCAATTGGACTCAGACATAGTACACATCTAGTGTGATTGCTAGTCATTCCTGAGCACAGAACGTGAACATTGATGCAAGTGTCCCACTTTTCAACCCTTTTGAGAATATGTGGGTCAATAACAGGCAAATTCCTCCCTTAACATCAAAAATATCTTATTGTTATATACAGCACGATTAACAGAAAAGTTGACAGAGGGCCAGTCTGAAATGCCCCAAATCAGCCACAAAGTAAGTACAATCATGAATTGTATTGTGCTGTTTGAGTTCTTTTCTTTAAACACATAAACTTGTATTGTGATGATGTAAGTGTGCTTGGGCCTGGGACGCTAAGAGAATTGTGAGCACAGGCCAGCGAGTGTGTGGGAGGTATGCTCAGGCATTTTACAAAGCAAAGGTGAGTACATCCTAACTGAGTACTGACCACATATGGATCTGTCATGAGTGTATCCATCACTGCAGCGCTGGAAATCACACTCATAATCTCTTTAAGAAGGCATCACATTTCATGATGTGGTTATTTTGGTCAACAATTAAACAATTAAAGAGATTTTGACAAGACTCTGTAAAGCATCTACATTTTTTAACTCAAAACTACCCTAAATAGTGCTGTGGGTTATGCTATAGCTTGGTGACTGAGATTCAAACCCCCACACAGATAGAAGTAAGTTTTGTGGTTTTGGCTGCCCTTGGGTGAAACTCTTAACACTACATTTGATTTGATCTGAAACATGAGGAGCTGCATGCGGCACTTTTACTGCCCTGTTGTGGCTCCACTGCAAAATTAAATTTTTAGGTAAAAATAATTCTCCTTTGCTGTAAAATAAAGCTCTGCTGATTGTTCAACACACTTTTAACAATAAATGCTCTTAAACACTGGATTTAATGTATAACTGCTAGTTCACCAACCTTTAACCCTGCAGACTGCTGGACACATGGCAATGCAGATAACAACCTCGCCTAGCTAGTGGCTAACGAAAAGAATTTTCCAGGAAACTTCCACTTTTATGGATGTTTTCTGCCGGAGATGTGAGAAAAGCACCTATTGCTGAGCTACAGCTTAAAGGAGAGCAAAGTAAGTCTGTGATTTTGCTTACATTAAATGTGTTAGCCTATACTAGCACACGAGCAATGCTGAGACGGTAAAATGGACATACAATATTGTGGCTTCCAATGGTTTGATTTTGCTGAAAGGACAAAATGGCCCTTCTTAACATTTGGCCTGCCAACCCCACTTGCAAGCAATAAAGAGTAAATTAATTCTTTTTTTTTTTTTTTTTTAATTTTAATTCTTTCACTGAGCTCCCTAAAATGTCTGTGCATGTTCCTGAACACCACTCACACTATTATGCCACTGCTGTGTTGAGAATGGCTTAACACCCAAATACTGTAATATCTGGTTGTAGATATATAGTAGCAGTCTTGAGGTCAAAAACTGACCAATGATGGATGGATGGCTGTAATGGCAATATGTTGATGGTAATATATAAATGTATTGTGGCAAACTGAAGGAAAAACCTGAAAAAATGAATAGAGAAGCATAAAAAATGCTAATGCTTCTGGACAGGTGTTCCATATGCTACAATACTACCCTGCTCTGTGGCAAGTATAAAAAAGCTGTGAAGGCCCAGTTAACCATGGATTTCAATCAAGATAAGGAAAGATTTAAGAGACTTAGGGCGTTTTTTTTTCTTCCAGACCTAGGCTGCTAATCGAGTTTGGTACATTTGGTCAAGTGTGAAAGCTGTTTTTGAGCTTAGGAGTGGCCTAGAGAACTGATCTCTGGTCGTTCTGACATTAGTGGTCAAGGATTCGCTTCCATGGTGCAGTCCGCTGCACATGCGGAAGCTGTTTGCTCCTAGTGCTGCGTATTGGGCTGTGTGACTTGTTAATTGTGTATCGCGACATCGCTTTACTTCCCTTTTCATGTTTTGTGATTGCAGGGAAAGGATTCTTGTGGAAAAAAGCGCTGTTCTTTGCAGCTTGAATGCTTTTATCCAAGGAAAATAATACAAAGCAGCAGACAGATGAAGCTAGTACCATTTTGAAAACCTGCACATAGAAAAGTAATGCATGGAATTTCACAATCAATTAATAATGAACTCCTCCCCCAAATGAGCCCAGAATCAATCCTGAGTGTGGGCTAAAATATTTAGGACAAGTGCAAGAGTTCAGTATCAGTGTGTGGTGGGTAGGAGCTTCTGTTACAAGACTGTCTTGAAATCTAAAGGAAAGACATTGATAAATAGGAATGGGAATTATGGTTAGAAGTGCACATGTGGTGGAGTGTCTGTTCCTCAAATGACTGAGAATGTCAGTGCAGGATGTGATGTGCCAGCAAGAACAGTCCATCCACCACTACATAGACAGGGATATTACAGAAGGGCTGAATATATCCCTTATTACAAAGATGAAGGCACATTTAAGAGACCATAGGCACTGATCTACAGAGATGTGGAAAAAAGTGATATGGTCAAATGTGCATTGCGTACATCAAGAGAGGCCTGATTGCTTTACCCCTACTGTGAGAGTTTGATGGTGTGGCTGTGTTACGCGTTGGGAGGGGAATTTTGCTGTAAATCAATACCAAATTATGGAAGTGGTCTTTTCCAGGATCACAATGCCCCCATTCTCAGGGCACGAGGGGTCACTGAATGGTTTGAAGATGATGAAATGATGAAAATCACCTGCTATGGCCTTAGATCTCAACCCAATGGAGTACCTATTGAAGATTAGGCCTAACAAATTAGAATGTGCTCTCCACCACCATCATCATCAAAACACCCACTGAAGGTTAGGGTTGGATTCTATTAGATCTTGTAGATCCTATCTCAAAGTGGATCGAAGCTATTCTGCTTCTCATGGTGGCCAAACACCTTTTGCTGGTATTTCCTTTAATTTGTTAGACATATGTGTTAGTAATAATTATTAGTAGTAGAATATTAAACATTGTTATTTTTGAGTTTTCATGTCTCCCACTTCCCTGTTACAGATACTGCACAGCATATGTGCGAGTGGAGGCTGTAAGCTATAGTGTGCTTTCTCCTTTGGAGCATGGTTGGTGTTCAGCCTCAGAGCACAATGGGAATTGATGGTGTCATTTTTGCTAGCAGCGCTGTGTATTTTTTCGCCCTAGTAAATGAAAAAAGGTGACAAAACACCACATTCTCTCCCTCATTCCCTCCTCTCTCCTTCACTTTCTCCTCTCTTGACTTACTCTACTCTTTCTTCCATACCCACGACAGTATTGAGGTGGGGGGAGGGATGGATGGATATGGGAACAGAAATGTTAAGCTGGCTGAATATTAATAGATGACAATCTCTCTAAAGACCAAATATGGCCCCCGGCTGGCCTTTCTCTTTTTCACTCTCCTCTGCGTGACCTAACCAGCATTAAAAAAATATCACATGAAATCGACTGCATGCAGCAGATGGAATGCATAGGTTTAGAAAAGAAAAGAGAAAGGAAAATATGATGACATGGACAGCTATCCTTACATCCTGCCTTCGACACTATCAGAAATAAAGACACAAAGCTATCACTGGGGTGGGACCCTCAAGGGTACATCTCAGTCCCTTTAGTCAGGGAAAATAACTGTACCATAATCTATTGAAATGATATTTTTTAAGCTGTGCTGATTCCACACACCCCGTCTCATCTCCAGGCTTTTTATTTTATTTTTCTGTTTTTAGGCTATAAAAAAGGTAGAAATATGTACTTTTCACCTGGAAAAAACATATTTAAGGTGTACAATTGGACCTTAAAACCACTGTTGTACCTTTGAAGGAACATTTTCATTGTTTGTACCTGAATGAATAAAAATATACCTGCACAGAAACTTAATTTAGTGCAATCATCCACTGCTTTGGTGCTTTGCAGAGTAAACCTGACTGTAGTCAAAAGTTGTTTAGAACTGCCTATTTTGACAGGAAGGGGTGATTTGACTGACATGTAAAACAAGCAACTGCAGTTGTTTAGTGACTTGCAGAGGCAAGTAATTGCTATGATGCTACAACATGAAAGGCAACTGTAAACAATAGCTCAGCAGCTACCGTGAAATACCATGCCATTAATACTAAACAAACACCTTTCCAGTAGTGGACAGTAACTAAGTAATTGTAATTTGTTCCTGTACTAAACTACTACTAAGTAGTTTTTTGTGTATCTGTACTAAAGTTTTTCCATTTTGGACGACTTTTTACTTTCACTCCACTACATTTTGCGAAATCTGTCGTTCCTTTTGGTTTCTGTGTGTATAAAAATGTAACATGTAAAAACAAAAGAAGCGCAAGGTGAGAGCATCAATCAGGGCACAGCGGTCACTTTGTTTTGAACTTGTTTTGATCTGTTGGATGAAGCTACCCACTGCAAGCACACGGTTCAACGTCAGCGCAGCATAACATTTTGGTAAAGTCTATTCGACATAAATGATGAACTAACCTAACTTTGTCTAAACAGACCGCAATATAGAAATATGTCCACATATGCAGTCGTGACTGACGCGGCTTTTTTCTGACTTTATATAAACACGATTTCATTTTACAGTAAATGTGTTTTGTCTAGTTTATGTTTATGAACAGGAACCTACAGATCAATATAGTAAAGGAAACTCATTTGTGATGAGTTTGAAGAAAGTTTTTATTAAACTTAAACTTGGAACTAAGTTGTACATAAATCTTAAACTGACACTTTGCTTGTTTGTAAAAAGTGATTTCAGAGCCACTCGGTTCTCCCTGATGGAAACTGTTTACCTTCAGTGTTTTGTGGTTATGATCATTTTAAAAGATGTCAGCGTCATTGATTAATGACGTTCTATTAAAAGACTGGTTTACCGAGAGTGACACGTGTATTTTAATTAGATTAGATTAAGTGACCCTTATTAGTCCCACAACGGGGAAATTTCACCTCCACATTTAACCCATCTGTGAAGTGAAACACCACATACACACTAGTGAGCACACACATTAGGGGGCAGTGAGCACACTTGCCCGGAGCGGTGGGCAGCCCAATCCGCAGCGCCCGGGGAGCAGTTGGGGGTTAGGTGTCTTACTCAAGGACACCTCAGTCATGTGCTGTCGGCTCTAGGGATCGAACTGGCGACCTTCCGGCCACGAGGCTGGTTCCCTAACCTCCAACCCACGACTGCATGAGCTGGTAAAGCAAGATTCTTGTTACAAAAACTATAATTGACATTAGAGTCTTAATGAATCTTTTAGTACTTTTACTTTCAATACTTAAGTACATTTGAAGGCACATACTTTTGTACTTTTTAAAGGGACGACTTCTACTTTTACTGGAGTAATATTTTACCTTGGGTATCTCTGCTTTAACTCAAGCACAGGTGTACTTCGTCCACCACTGCACCTTTCAAAGACAGGATTCAGCGTATTTCACAGCTGTTGTTCAACTCAGCAACTATATTTGGCTCAGTGTACGGACCAACTGCTTCCTACTGGCAATTAGTAAGAATTTAGCTTTGATTAATAAAAGTTTGTTTCTCATGGAAGTGCAGATAGCCAGTGAGCTTGTACCTGACACAAAATCTGACAGGTGTGGATTAAAGTAAAGGGAATAAATCCCAAAGTTTCAAAGTAATGCCAGACCTGATCAGCTTCAGGGCTTTGTGATGGTGATGGTAAGGCTTGTAGGCATGCAGTCCTGGACAGGTGAAGAAACCTACCTGTGATGGGATCTGTTGGGAGCAAATCAGTACAGACAGCAGGTTAAGACAAACTAGATTAAAAGAAGCTTTTCAAGGCAGAGGAAATCATGTTCATTTCAGTACATTCAGTAAAGGTAACACCAATAAAGTGTTCTCAGTGAACTTATTAAATAAAGGCATCGACTATATGGCTTATAAGAATGTCACTGGTAGTTAGTGGTGCATCATTGGCCAGAGACCTTCCATGCATTTCCAGATTCTTCTTAAGCAATAGGATCTCACAATTTACCTTATGTTTTTGGTTTGAAAAGCTATAGATCATTTGAAAAGATAAGGATGCTTAACAAAATAGAATTAAATTTATACAATTTCCACTTACTACAGATGTAGACATGTTTGGAGTTTACATTTTGCTTCATTGATTTAGTACTAGACCGAACCGACACTAGAAGTGAATAGTCACTGAAATCTTTTTTCTGAAATACTTCCCAACATGGTTTAAGACACAGTATTGTGACTTGTGACAGACTTCCGAGGTGTAAGAATGAGCACAACTTTACTGCTGAGAAGTGCAGGCAGCCTCGTCAGACAACATTCATCCTGACTCCGCTTTGTGTGCACACAAATCACGCAGGCATATCGATGGCAAAAGACTACATTTGTGATTTATGTTGTTTCTTTTTGATAAGTAACTGTTAGCATGGATTTTTCCAACTGAAAGATACCACTTAAGAAACGAAAATGCACAAAAGGTCAGATTCTGGAGAGGAGGTGGAGTTCAGCACAACACATGTTGTCTAAAGTGGCTGTCCATTGTTTTCAGCGACAATACAAGGTTCCGTCTGTTCTTATAGCTCTTCTTGTTATTGTATTGCATTGTATGGCACAGAGTTCTGCATTCAACTCGGTTTCTTCTTCTCTTGGTGTCTGCAGTGACATATTTGTTTCTAGCAGTATCTGAGCTCAGGACTGTCTTTTTCTCTAAGCTATTGGTAACTAGCAAAGATATTTTCTCTAGATTGACAAAGCACTTCTTGTAAGTCGCTCTGGATAAGAGCGTCTGCTAAATGCTGTAAATGTAAATGTAAATGTAGCTCATGTCATGTGCTAAACCACATTGACAAGTAAGTTCTGGCAGGTTGAGAGAAGTTTTTGGGTTGTATTTATGGAAAAGATTATTGACATGTAGCATTTGTGAAGCTAAAAAAGCTAAACTTTATTCCCCAAACATGTCTTGGCTGATCACCTACATTTGAGATGAGTGGAAAGTTGTGTAAGTTAGACTTGCCGCCAGACATTTCCTTTAAAGTTATGATTAACACCAAAGTAACAATAGTTTTCTTACAATTTCCTTCAAAATCCAGTAAAATTACTCTCCCACAATAAAGATCTTACAAACTGTTCCTGTATTCAGGTTATCTGGATGTCTGAATTTCAGTATAACTCATAAATTCCACATGTATGTATGAAATTTATTCATATGAGTAACAGAAGAGTGACAAGTTCCAGGAACATAGTTTGAAAAAGTTTCCAACTGTTAAGACATTTGTAAGCAAACTCATGCCATGTGTCAAACTGCAAGAAAAAAATTTGAATGTGTTTTCCATTTATTCAGCGGCAGGTCATATCACTGGCTGTGCAGTCCCTGGTCCCTCCCTGAAAGAATCCTAATGGGCCCAGCTGTGTACAGTGATGCAACACACGGCAAGAGCCTTCATTTTCACGTTTAACGTGCTTAAGCAGCTTTTGCTTCGAGCCGTGCTCAGGACGATCTGGAAATCCAGTCATTTTTGGGTGGTTGCCGCAGGTGTGTGAACATTTTCACACTTCTTATCCTGGGCTGGTTAAAAAGTCAGACGAGAGAAGCATCATCTGAAAAACTACATTTAGGCTAATCCAGAATGAGTGATTCAATTCTGATAGCACAGCTCAGCCAGGGAGTAATAATTTATAGTATCTGTGTCATAACATCCAACAGTTTCATGATAAGTCATGAATGATTAATGTTAGGGCAAAACGGTTACAATTTCCTCCACACGAAGCCCAAAAAACTATGCTTATGATGATTCCTATTAAATCTGCATAATCAAATTGGCCAATCAATGTTGAGTATATTTAGTTATTTAGCAGTCGTGGACCGTTATGGCTCAGCAATGAATCACTGACTCATTCTTTCTGATATCAACCCCTAGAAATCAACATTATTACTGCCAATGTTAAAAGGCATGGTTTAATTTTGTATGCATTTTTTGTGAATTTTATTTTTTACTTTTAATTCATTGAAAAAAAAGCATAAAATGAAAAGTATAGATACTGAACTTCAGATCCATACCATATGTGTGCAGGCATGAAGAGGTGCAGTTATTTTATTATGATTTGAATTTGACAAAAAATATATGTTTTGGAAAGAAAAAACATCCAGATGTTCATCATGTTATGTTGTTGTTTGACGTAAAACACAAACGAGAAACAGTCAGGCTGTAATGTGAATTGAATGTAAGTGTAATTCACTACGCAGTTATATTATTGCGTAATTAATTAAAATCTCCAAAGCTGTAATCATAAAAATTCATGTTTTAAATAAATAAAAAAATAGCATGTTTTGTCAATTTTTGTCCTGTAGTGTTGAACTGTGTTTTCTAGACGTAAGCAGCTTTAAATAAGACTTAAGCTTCTCTTACACTTTTCATCATACATCACTGTTTTTAGCATTCTATATAGCATCGACAAGGGTCTCTTAAAGCTTGTAACAATAGCTGAACTCTTTTAGTGCTATACAGAAATATTTTCAAAAAAGGTTCTATAAAGAACCACACACAGCACATTCTTGGTCAATTTGAAGAACAATTTTACATTTAGCACAGTATTTTGTAAAGACCCTTAATGAACCATCATGAAGAGTGTAGACTTTTGGTTTATAAAGTATGTGTGTCTGTCTGTGTGTGTGTGTGTGTGTGTGTGTGTGTGTATACATACATACATACATACATATATATATATATATATATATATATATATATATATATATATATATATATATATATATACACTCACCAGGTTGGGCCCCCTTTTCCTTCAGAACTGCCTTAATTCTTTATGGCAGACTTTCAACAAGGTGTTGGAAACGTTCCTCAGAGATGTTGGTTGGTTATTTGAGTTACTGTTGCCTTTCTATCATCTGGACCCAGTCTGCCCATTCTCCTCTGACCTCTCACATCAACAAGGCATTTTCGTCCACACAACTGCCGCTCACTGGATATTTCCTCTTCTTCGGACCGTTCTCTGTAAACCCTAGAGATGGTTGTGTGTGAAAATCCCAGTAGATCAGCAGTTTCTGAAAATACTCAGACCAGCCCGTCTGGCACCAACAACCACGCCACGTTCAAAGTCACTTAAATCCCCTTTCTTCCCCGTTCTGATGCTCGGTCTGCACTGCAGCAAGTTGTCTTGACCACCTCTACACGCCTAAATGCATTGAATTGCAGTCATGTGATTGGCTGATTAGCTATTTGTGTTAACAAGCAATTGAACAGGTGTACCTAATAAAGTGGCCTGTGAGTGTATATATGTATCATTGCTCCATTTTTGTCCTTTAAATTATGTAAATATCATGATGAATGGACTAAAATAAGCAACCCAAAATTACTTGGAAAAAATACATATACTTAAAAGTATAGAAGTATCAGTGTGTGAAAATTAGCAATAAAATTAGTTTGGTTAAGTTTGTTACCTGGCATTTCCTGCTGGTTCACTTATTTTTCACTATTAAAATAATTTTTCTTTAAGCATGAAAGACCTTGATCTGCAGGAAAAAAAAAAATCACTGCTTGAACCAAAAATAGATATGTGTGATGAATGAATGTGAGGCTGCAGCATGAGCAGGACGCACAGAGCATGGCCTTCATGAGTGCAGCCTGGGAGCTATAAAGCTTGTGTGATGATGCTAAACTGCTGGAGGGGGCAGCCTGCTTCAGGGCCGTGAGGAAAAGTTTCTCCACAGAGATTGATCCTACAGAAGCCAAGCTGATATTTCATGAGCTTTAAGAAGGAGTCTGCAGATTATTTACAGCCAAAGGTACAAAAACACGGCTCTCCTGACCCGGAGTGAGCGTTCTCAGCATATGACTGATGAACAGACTGAGGTCTCTGAGGTCTGCAGGAGGAGCTCAGGGAGACCAGAGACAGAGATGGATCTTGGCAGCCTGGAGCTCCTCACATACTTTAGGCGCTTATCAGTATTTAATGTTCTACTACCAGTGGGAGTGGCTAGTGCAATCGCTGATCACAGAGTTGACTCGCTTATAGATTTAGGACACTGGCCAGGAATGGAAAAATGCACAAACGTAACAAACAAAGACAACAGTTCTCATTTTTGGAATCAAGTACAGAGTAAAATATATTTTTAGATGTTTAATTCGTGTCTCAGCAAGGCAGGATTAAACATCCAATATTTTTTGTCAAATTATCTGCAGCAAATTTTGATCATTACTTCTGGACATTATGGACATTAATTTGATTCTACCTGCATTCTTGACACTGTAACGCATTCCCTTTCATATTTGTGTTTGCAAACAGGTCTGTTTAATATTACTGAAAAAAAATATATATAGCATTTAGCAGATGCTCTTATCCAGAGCGACTTACAAGAAGTGCTTTGTCAATCTAGAGAAAGTATCTTTGCTAGTTACCAATAGCTTAGAGAGAAAGACAGTCCTGAGCTCAGATACTGCTAGAAACAAATATGTCACTGCAGACACCAAGAGAAGAAGAAACCGAGTTGAACGCAGAACTCTGTGCCATTCAATGCAATACAATAACAATAAGATACAATACAGTAAACTACAATACAGAGTGCAGTACAATAAAATAAGTGCAGCTTATAGTTCAGTGCTCGTTTAAGTGCTGTGTGAAGAGATGAGTCTTCAGTCTGCGTTTGAAGACAGCAAGAGACTCTACTGTTCGGACAGCCAGTGGGAGTTCATTCCACCACCTGGGTGGCAGTACAGAGAACATTCTCGACGCTTGTCTTCCGTGCTTGTCTTCCCAAATATATATATATATATATATATATATATATATATATATATATATATATATATATATATATATATATATATATATATATATATATTTCCCTCTATTTCTGATGGGAGTATGTAAAATTTTTCACTTACTGTCTCAAAAGAATAACTTATATTTGGGGATGTAAGAAGTGGGGGTGCAGAGGGTGCAGTAGTACCCCCAGATTTCAGGACTGCAACTGTTAATATTAATACTACTACTACTATTTATTATAATAATAATAATAATAATAACGTTCTGAATCTTATAATAATCCAAGCATATCAAAGTACCATATGTGCCTGTTTAAGAGTGGAGTTTGCATTTTTACATTATATTTATAAGCTTTCAAAAGCTGCAGTAGCCATGCACCGTTTAAGTTAATGAGCCAAATTGCTTCCTGTGCCAGCTGCTGGCCTCTCTGGGGGCTCGCTGCTAAATCACACTCTGGTTGAGGTGCAAAGAGAGAAAGTGTGTGTTATAGGCCAGTTTGGAGCCCTAAAATAGCCTAATATTTAAGGTTTAAAAACAAATAGTTTAAGCTTCCAGTGACTGTGAGCGTGACACAATGAGATACCGCACCACAGATCAACAATCTGAGCGTCGCCATTCAGCTAATTTGCATAATTTCATCCTGATTCAGAGAACAGAGCAACAATGTGTATGAGGGGTTTAATTTGTCATCTATAAGTGTATGTTGTCATCTCTCACCACACTATTGCACAGTATGACACAACCGACTGGTGTAAATTAACAAAAAGAATTCAGTTCAAAAAAGGCAACTTATTTTGCTCAATGCCATCGCACATGTCACATATACGCTGCTTAAAACGTCAGCACCCCCAGCTTAAAGCACCTTGCCACATCTCTGCGTATGTTCTCAATATGCTGATTTAGTATGTCTGAAAAATTTCTCAACACTGTCACTTAGGCCTGAAACGTACTTCATACAAGGACATGGATGCAAATGACAGTGCTTGACCAATGCACTGGAAACGCTCGGTCCTTCTGTACAAACTCACAGCCCGTTCTTATGTTGCTGTGGAGGGTGAAACGCTCAGTACTGAAGGGGGCAGATCAGAGTACAGATCAGAGAGGGATCACCTGTTATTGAGCTGAGCTGCTTTACCTCTTCTGTTGGGTTGGAAATGCGATAGTTAATCATACTTTCATGCCAGCTTTGCGTGAGTCTCAACTGCCAAAGCACGCTGGCGGTACAAGTCCACTCTGTCAGCTCACACTAACGTCGCATTATGAAATGCATCCTGACACATTTTTGATCACAACTACGTGTGAAACCCAGTCTGCGTAGCTCGAGAATGTTTCGGGCCTTACTGTCTGAAAATAAGGACTATCTTCATTTCAAGAATTTGAATTACTATCCCAAAATAATGATGTGTTGTGTCAAACTCTTGCCTCACTATTTTGAAATATTGAGTTGTTTTCTAAAAGTAGCAGATTGAAATATTGAAATTTTGCAAAAATATTGACTTACTCTGTCAAATGAATGACTTATGGACAGTAGGCTCAAAGTTTTATTATACACTTCTATAACCTCAGAAGAGCTCAACCAGTTTGCATTGAAGTCCCTGTAGTTGTATGTAATATGTAGAAGCCTTAGTCTGTAATAGGACTGGGATTTTAAGGAGTAAATTGTCATATGACCTTAATTATCTCATGATGTTGTGTTACTAAGAAATGTCAACCTAATGTCTTGAAACAGGGGGCTATTTAATAAAAACATAATACAATTCAGTGTAATAAGTGATTATTTTGAGATTCACAAAATGTTATTACACCTACATAGTAAAACAATTGAGAAGATAAGTTATTATTTCAGCTTCAATAGAATATTAATGTAGTAAAGGGCACAAAAAAACAAACAAAAAAAAACTGAACACAGCATAGAAAGAGCATAAAAATTCCTACAACGCAGGCTGGATGGAGCTTTCTCTCTGGTTCTTGTGTCAGCATCTCTTCATATTTCTTAGCAATCATCCATTCTGTTCTTTCTTTATACCTTTTCTCTCAAAGCATCTTCGTCTCCTATAGCGAGGGTTTTGGCAGGCTAACTCAGTCGGAGTAAAAGGCTGACAAAGCTGCTCCGCTCTCCTTAAGCACTTTCTGTTGGGCCTCTACTCATATTAATGGGTTCCTTTATTGAGCTGGAGCTATGATGAATGATACAGTCTGTACATACACAAGCTCACACCTTCCTTCACTAACATCACCTGCTGCTTGTTGAGGGTGTTGTGCAGTCTGGCCTCAATATGTGTGTGTGTTGACCCTGAGGCAGCATGGAATAGTGATTTACTTTCACTTCCGAATCCATTTTCTCTGCTCGTCTCTCCTGGAAACGTTGGTTTTATTTGGTGTATGTGATTTATCATAGTTTGACGTGTTTTGTCATAATCATAATCAGTCTCGATAAATCATGGGCTGACTACAGTTATGAAAAAAAGCTGCTGGAAATGTTCAACAGACACACACACACAAACACACACACACACACACACACACACACACACACACACACACACATATATATATATATATGTTTGTGTGTGTGTGTGTGTGTGTGTGTGTGTGTGTGTGTGTGTGTTAAGAAGAGAAACTTCGTACTTTCAGCAAAAATCAAACCAGCCTGGGAGCCACACATAATGTCCAGTATGTCTCAGTGTGTGCTAATGTCCTAACTAGTATAGGCTAAATAACATAAACAAACACACTGATCTAAATACTTTGCTCTGCTTTAAGTTTCAGCTGCAGCCGCTTTCCTCCTGTTCCCGTCAGGAAACTTTTATTCAAAAGTAGAGCAGCTTATTGTAAAATGTCTCTCAACGTTTGGCTGTTTGACGAGGCTGAAGCCACTTCTTATTGTCCAGCTTCTTGTTCGGATTTTCCCGTTCCACTTTAAATTCTGTCTGAGGCGCCAGAATGTAAATGTGGCACCATTTAAGGTGGAACGGCAGAACTCGGAAAGCGACTTCATCTTCGCAACTTTTTGTGTTTGACAGTCTCTCGTTGCAGGTTTAACGTACCAGGAAACCAATTGCGCTGCTTATAAATGTTCGTCTTAGCTAAATCTCTCTCTCTTTGACTATTCGGTCTCTATTAGGGGAGACTTCGTTGCTATGTGACTGATGATTCTCAGTCGTAGCCCCCATTTATTCTCAGTCGTAGCCCCCATGGACCCTCACAGAGCAGGTACTGCTTGGGGATCTTTCTCATCACCACTGAGCAGATCAGACGGCACGTTTGGTGAATGGTATTGGGGTCATTTCTGGCCGATTCCAGGTTGTTTAGGTGTTCTTCTGTCACATCTTCAGAGTCTGACCAAATCGGCTGGTCAAATCTGATCTTAAAAGTATCCATTTTTTTATTTGGGGCAAAGTAAGAAGTAAAAATGTTCAAATGGCATCAACGGCATCTTAGCGGAGTGATACAGTGTTTGTGAAAAACCTGTGATGTTATGGCGAAATAACAGCACGGTTAGAACGCCTCTCAACCAATCAGCTTGCGTGGCCGGAGATAACTGTTTTACTAACAGTTACTAACTAACCGGAACTCATTTTTAAACCTGAACTTCAACTAATATTCCCATCATTCTGTTGTATGTGTAGGCTACTCCTGTTTTCCTTCAACATCACAACAACTTTGTCCCCAAAATGTACAAAACAAGCACACACAGACACGGCTTCACCTTCACACCTCAGAGCTTCTGAGTAAAGGAATGAAAGAAGTGTGAGAGGTCTCAGTGCTGAAGGAGCGAGTGTGTGTGTTGAGAGGTGTCACTCACGTTGATGTCCTCCAGTTGCAGCGTGTTGAGGGAGTGGTTGTTGCGTCTCCAGATAATTGGCGGCCGCTGCTCGCCCGTGATGCCGCATGTCAGCACCACGCTCTGGCCCACCGTTACCGTGGTGACGCTCACTTTCTGCTCCTCAGCAAGACTCAGCTGATACACCTCTGAAAAAAGAGTGTGAGAGGACAGTAAGAGCGTGTTTCAGGAACAGATTAGTACCATCAGATGATTTTATATAGGCAGCATTATATTACTGCTAGTTTATCAGAGTTCCAGTTGTTCTTCACATCACTGTCCTTCGTTTAACCTCTTACAGGGCCAGGACCCTTGTATAACTTAGAATAGCTCAGCCAGTTTGCACTGAAGTCCCTGTAGTTATGGAATAATAAGCCTTATTATGTAATAATAATTATACTTGGGGCAGTCGTGGGCTGGAACCAGCCTTGCAACTGGGAGGTCGCCGGTTTAATCCACTTGGCTGACAGTATGTGACTGAAGTGCCCTTGAGCAAGGCACCTAACCCCTAACTGCTCCCTGGGTGCAGTGGATAGGGCTGCCCACTGCTCTGGGCAAGTGTGCTCATTGCCCACTAGTGTGTGTGTTCACTAGTGTGCATGTATATGGGTGTTTCATTGCACGGATGGGTTAAATGTGGAGGTCTAATTCCTCTGTGTGCAAACACAGTGGGCTAATGGCTCAATTAAATTAATGAGCCTTGGATTTTAAGGGGTTAACCATTTGCAAATACAGCTATCTTTAATGTATTTGAAAGTTCATAATAAACGGGACAATAGAAATGGTCCTAAAATACATGGAATAAAATGATACACAACAACTGCACTCTGTATCACAACACAAAAAAACCTTCTGCTGTTAATGGATCAACCTTTGACTCTAATGCAGATCATACGGCGCACCAAGTATTCTGATGAATGAAGAATGTGTTTCTGTTTAACCTGATGGGCTGAAAACTTATGTTCCTAACTAGAACTAGGCTGGTCAGCTAACTAACAGGCTCAAAGAAAGCCACTGCTTATGGAGTATGAATGTGACTGTATTACAAACGACCACTTTTTTAGCAATATTTTGCATAGTTGGGGTCAGGAGTCAGTATTTAAATTCCTGCGTAGTGCACTATGTAGGGAGCATGAAGCCATTTGATATTCAGCCCTAGCATGAGAAAAGTGGCATCGTCAGATTGGCAGAAGACTCACGGTGGTAATTTGGTGGTACTTATAAACTAAAGGTGTTGCATTAAACAGTGCTGCGTTATAGATGCTCACTGTTATATGATTTTTTTTTTTTATTATTATGAAATGATTGCACTATACCGTGACTGACGACCTAACATTCTTCTCCACATTCAGTTAAGTTAGTTAAGTGACCCTTATTAGTCTCACAATGGGGAAATTTAACCCATCCATGCAGTGAAACATCATATACACACTAGTGAATGAACACACACTAGGGGGCACCGGTCCGGAGCGGTGGGCAGCCTCCAGCTCATGACTGCCCCAGCTGTCAATGGTTACTTTGCACGATACTGTACTCTAGAAGAACTACATTTATTTGATGGAATACTTGTTTACATTGATTATGATTAATAATAAGGTATTATCTAAAATGTTATTTTATGTTGGCTATCATTTTATAAAAGCAATAAGTAGTGCATTACCTGGTCGTGGGGAAGGGAGCTTAAGGCACTCTGTGACACATAGTGCCAAAGAGCACCCTTTCCCATGATAAAACCATAGTAACCTGTGGCATTTCATGGCTTATTGCTTTAGTATTCCATAATGCACCATCATATCCCTCAACCTCATCAGTTTGACCGAATTGCCAATTTTAAATTATTTTCCTTACACAACTTTCTTTGACTACAATACCCAGCATGCATTTAACAAATACATCACACAACCTTTGGAAATCCATATGGCATCAGCCAATCCTGAATGCTAGCCTAGTCAACTACGCTAGCATTAGCATAACCTCGATTGCCAAGATCATAAGAAAAAAAATGACGATCTACATTCAAGTTTTTTTACCTCTTCAGCCACAGAAAATAAGACAAACTGAGGTAATATATCTAGACAGCCAGCATTGATATTAATAGCGAATAATCATTATAAAGCGTGTGAATGAGAAGAACGTTCTAGAACAGGGACAATGGGGAGATCAGTGTAGAACAGTGTGAAACAGGAAAAAAGGTCTACTGTGGACTGGGGTGGCCTTTGTGAATGGAGGAAAATGTTCTACAACAGTGCGAGATGGGCTAGAACATTCTAGAACAGGGTATGATGGGTGAGATCATTCAAAAACAATGTGAGAGGTGAAGAATGGGCCTCGTTCACCAAAAACCCACTTACACAGTTTTCACGACGATTCTGACATTCACAAGTGTTTTCGTATTTGGGATTTGCTCTTAGGTAAGAACAGACTGAAGAGCACAGGCGAGAACAGTTCTGCGCTTTAAGAACACGTCATGAATCTGAAGTCCATGTAGTCTAGGACCAGCATTGCTAAATGTAGCCTGGAGCTTTTAGCTTGTTGTCCAAGTCATTTCTCCCATTTGAAATCCATGCGTCTGCAGATTAACGCTGATCTGATGAGAGTTATGAAAGTTGTTCCAATAAGACGTCTGTCTTCTCAGCACTGATATTAGCTATCTGGAAAATCAAAGGAAAATCAATACATATCACCTTAAAAATCCACCTCAAAGTATTAGAGTTTCAAAAATCCCTCCCACCTTCAAGATACGTCATCAGAAGGGGGCGGTCCTAGTTAAAAGGGTTTGAATTGGAAATTCTCCCTCTAGAAACTACTGCAGCACCGTTGTTGGATGTGAGTAGGCTTTTTAAAATTTATTTATTTATTTATTTATTTAATTCATTATTTTCAAATTGACTATTGCAATATTTTTTTTTCCACAGGACTTTCTGCTACCGCAACAAACAAACTACAACTTTTGCAAAATTCAGCAGCAGGAATATTAACACGGACTAGAAAACAAGATCATATTAGACCAGCTTTAGCATCACTGCACTGGCTGCCTGTTTCCTTTAGAATCGACTATAACATTTTACTACTTCATGGTTCGGCACCTTCATACCTCTCTGAGTGCCTGATAGAATATGTTTCACATCAAGCTTTAAGATCAGCTAGTGCTGCATCTCCATATTCCACATGTGAAAATGAAAAAGACGGCATAGGCAGCACTTTGTTTTTATGCACCAAAGATCTGGAACAGGTCACCCATAAACATCAGTCAGGGTCCTTCTATCTGTGTATATTTCTTTTATTTTTATGTATGATTGGGGCTATATACACTGGTCAGGCATAACATTATCACCACCTCCTTGTTTCTACGCTCAGTGTCCATTTTATCAGCTCTACTTACTATATAGCTGCACTTTGTAGTTCTACAGTTACTGTAGTCCATCTGTTTCTCTGATACTTTGTTAGCCCCCTTTCACCCTGTTCTTCAGTGCTCAGGACCCACATGGACCCTCACAGGGCAGGTACTATTTGGGTGGTGGATCATTTTCAGCACTGCAGTAACTGCAGTGGTGGTGGTGTGTTAGTGTGTGTTGTGCTGGTACAAGTGGATCAGACACAGCAGAGCTGCTGGAGTTTTTAAACACCTCAGTGTCACTGCTGGACTGAGAATAGTCCACCAACCAAAAATATCTAGCCAACAGCATCCAGCATCCTGTGACCACTGATGAAGGACTGGAGGATGACCAACACAAACTGTGCAGCAGATGAGCTGTCGTCTCTGACTTCACATCTACAAGGTGGACTGACCAAGTAGTCAGACGAGGTCTAAAAGAGTGGACAGTGAATGGACACAGCATTTAAAACGATCCACCCGTATCAGCACAATACACACTAACACACCACCACCACATCAGTGCTACTGCAGTGCTGAGGATGATCCACCACCCAAATAGTGCTTGCTCTGTGAGGGTCCATGGGGGTCCTGACCTCTGAAGACCAGGGTAAAAGGGGGCTAAGAAAGTATCAGAGAAACAGATGGACTACAGTAACTGTAGAACTACAAAGTGCACCTATATAGTAAGTGGAGCTGATAAAATGGACAATAAGCGTAGAAACAAGGAGGTGATCATAATGTTATGCCTGATCAGTGTAAATATCATTATTATTATTATTATTATTATTATTACCATGTTTACAATAGATGTAGCAATGATTACATGTTTTATTTTAACCTAAGTATCTTTTTAAAACTTCAAAACAATGGCTAGAAAAAGTGTAGACGTTCAATATTGTGTATATGTATCCATGTGGGTTTGCACATACTTATACTGAATGAGCCTAAAGTGTCATTTAGGATTCAAGGAGCAGTTCAATTAGTTGCTATCGAGTTAGAGAGGCATGAGGCAGCTATTGTGTCTGCTATTCTAAAAAGTGTCATCATAAAAGGGAATGAATGAATCTACACACTCAAGAACAACAAACACTAGGAAATGAAACCATGCTACATAAACCTAACACAGGTTAGATTTACAGTGTTAGCATGAAGAGCTGTTTATGTTAGAGTTCTTAATGCAGACCCACCAGCACAAAAATGCACACTCAAATGAGACCTGACAGATTCAACAGCAGAAATAGCCACGGTTCCAATCAGCCAGAGTTAATATCATGATTATATCCAAATCACTTAATGCGATCTTCTTTATTAACATATTTTAAATATGATATATGTTAAAATAAACATTTTCTCTGTGTTACAATCAAACGTTTTGAGAAAAATAACAAGAACATACCTCACACTTCAGTTGCCTTTTACTGTTATAGAAACAAATCAATAATATCCATTACCATAGCGATATGAATCAAATTCTCAAAGTGTGTAGAACTGAAGAAAACAAATCAAACTCCACTGACACACAGCTAAACCTGAGGAATGAGCCAAACACTGACTGCAACAACCTCCTCAATAGCACCATTTCAACCCCGTTCTACTCCTCTTTCAATAAAACCGGTCATATTTGAAATGCCACAGCATGCCACGCTGGCTAAACAAGTGACCCAGGAAAATATTAACAACAGGCTTCATATTCTTAGAAATAAGAAAAGACAACCAAATGAACATAGAAAGACATGAGTAGGGAAGAACTTTTGAAAACTGTGTGAATGGGGAGAACGTTCTAGAACAGGGTGAATGGGGAGGTCAGTGTAGAACAGTGTGAAACAGGAAAGATTTGGCCCAATGTGAACTGAGTGGCATTTGTAGAGCTTTGTGAATAGAGGAGAGCATTCTAGAACAGTATGAGATGGGCCAAAACACTCTACAACAGGGTATGTTGGGTGAGATCATACAAAAACAGTGTCAGATGGAGAGAATGTTCTAGAGCAGTGTGAAAGAGGGACACAGTATAGGATGGTATGAGTATGGAAAACAGTATAGAAAAGTATATCTAGAGGAGAACATTCTAGAACAGAGTGAGATGGTCTAGATCACTATAGAGCTGGGTATTCTTGGTGAGATCACTCTAGAATAAAGTGAGATGGGCTAGGTCACAATAAAGCTGGGTATTCTTGGTGAGATCATTCTAGAACAGAGTGAGATGGTCTAGATCACTATAGAGCTGGGTATTCTTGGTGAGATCATTCTAGAACAGAGTGAGATGGTCTAGATCACTATAGAGCTGGGTATTCTTGGTGAGATCATTCTAGAATAAAGTGAGATGGGTTAGGTCACAATAAAGCTGGGTATTCTTGGTGAGATCATTCTAGAACAGAGTGAGATGGTCTAGATCACTATAGAGCTGGGTATTCTTGGTGAGATCATGCTAGAATAAAGTGAGATGGGCTAGGTCACAATAAAGCTGGGTATTCTTGGTGAGATCATTCTAGAACAGAGTGAGATGGTCTAGATCACTATAGAGCTGGGTATTCTTGGTGAGATCACTCTAGAATAAAGTGAGATGGTCTAGATCACTATAGAGCTGGGTATTCTTGGTGAGATCATTCTAGAATAAAGTGAGATGGGCTAGGTCACAATAAAGCTGGGTATTCTTGGTGAGATCATTCTAGAACAGAGTGAGATGGTCTAGATCACTATAGAACTGGGTATTCTTGGTGAGATCACTCTAGAATAAAGTGAGATGGGCTAGGTCACAATAAAGCTGGGTATTCTTGGTGAGATCATTCTAGAACAGAGTGAAATGGGCTAGATTACTACAGAGTTGGTCTGTGTCTGTGTCCAGCTTGGCAAAAAGGTAACAATGAACAAGCGTGTGATGAATAAGGGGAAAGAGTTTATGATTAGAAAGAAATTTTTATATATAGAGTAGTTTGGAACTGGGTAATGGATCTCAGGATCTCAGTATGGTTAATTTAGTGGGACAGTTACTGTTGTCAAAAGTCAATGACCATTGTCCAGATCAAATAATACTGAATGTTTTTATATTTGATTGAAGCAGATATTTCTTTCCATGAATACATGAATAATTAGTGAATTTGTCCAGTGACAAATTCACTGTCATTTTGGGAATGAGATAATCTCGAATGTCTGATCATATATGAGTGCTTACAGAGGATATTTCACAAGAGCAAGTTCTGTGTAATCACACTTTGAAATCAGTTTGGAGTTAATACTCCAATCATAATAACTCAAGCCAAGAGTATTGGCTAAAACTGACAATAATAATAATAATAAAAATAATAATAATAATAATTTTTTAAAATTCTTCTTTTTTTCATCTCAATTGAAGGTGAAAAACAAATATAATATTGGTCTTGATATCATTTGTATGTCTACCAGCTTCTAAGTGGGCCTATTAAAATAACTGGGTGGACAAGGCGCCCTGAGGCCCACCCACAGCAGCTGGACTGGTCATGTGGTCAGGGCCTCACTGCTTTACTGGCAGAGCCATAAGAAACTTTCTAACTGTGTTGAGTATGAGTTTGTAGTAAGCAACTCTTAACATTTCTCTAAAAGCTTTTTAAAGCTGCTAAAATGTATTGAAGTCGCTGTCCAAGGTACCAACATCTTAGGCATCCACAGGGATACTCCAACCTGTTTTTCCTGGTTGTGCCTGGCTTCACCTCGACTAACCAGTGCATTAGTAGCTCATTTTCATCAAATCGCTGCTGTCGGAACAAAACTTCATATTGCCATTTTTGTTATTTTTCTGTTTCTGACGTAAAAAGTAAAGTAGGTTTTTCCCTTCTACTGTAAAGTTACCATTTTGGAGATTTTCCACAGCAACATGTTAAATCCAAGGTTCCTAATTCAAACCACAGGGATACTCAGACACACCTTAGTTCTATTCCAGACCCCAACACAACATGAACTATGGAATCAAGGATGGTAGAATAATGATTACCTGGCACAGTTGTGTTTGGAGCTGGGGCATCATAAAGCCCTCCACTCCCAAATACCAAGTATGTAATCCCCCACAAATTACACCCTAACTTCAGCCCATGCATTCAATTATAATGGAGTCACATTGAGCCTTTGTTGAAAGATTATTAAAGGCCAAACACAGCAAACAGCCCTGGTCTTTTCCACCATGAGTCATGACAGAATGAGATCTGATACGGAACTGTCTGCGCAATTAAAGGAACAATTTCTCCATTTCCTGTATCGTGGCAATTCACTGGGAAAATATATGCATCTATTGGCAAGTGTAAATGAATGGAGTCTTCTGACTCTGACAAATGTGCTCTAATGCAGAAGCCCATCAAAAACAAACAGCATTATGAAGCATGATGGGACGCTCCACAGCAATACATTTCTCCCTTAAATATACAACACGTTATTGATGCAACATCACCCGCATAAACAAACGAATTAATTATTTAAGATATCTGACAGAGCGTAATTAAATTCACACACATGGAAAACATAATCGAGTTCGGGTGGGAACAAATGAGTGTGGCGCTTGGTGGGGGTTTCTCGAATGATTGCACAATTATGGAGTCTGGAAATTATAACAAGTCTGAGCACAAGACAAACAAGCTTCTTTCTATGCAAGCAGCAAGTCTTTTCTTCGCCGCACCCTCATTAAAAGTTAATTTAACAAATTAACCTGGTTGCATTTCCTTTTCGTTGCCTTAAGCACTGGGGGTAAGGGGACAGCAGTGGCCTGCACCTCCAGAAACCCTGGATTTAACATTCTGCTCTTTGAGTCATTAGTGCAGTATGAGGACAGGTGACCAATGAAAAGAGCGGATGTGAGCGCGCTCAGTGGGGGGAGTGAGAAGAAGAGTCAAACAGTTGCAACTGGACACCCTTAGCATTTCCAGTACATGTGCTGGAGCAGGCAGAGTGAGTTTTAGACTGATTAGTGCTGGACTGAATTTATACAGGTGCAACATGTAACTGAAGTGACCATCTGATCTACCCTAGGACCCAAATGATGCATTGATTAGCTGATATTGATTTGATATTGGCATCTTTTATATAAATATGATGTGACAATAAACATGATTTGGCACAACTACTACAAGTCCTGGTCTTGACGCAAACTCGATGTGTCTCGGTCTCAACTAGGACCTGCTTCTTGTAGACTTGTCTACAACCACAGAGGAAACTGATAGACACATTATTTAGTTGTAATATGTAATATGAAGCCCACCACTTCATTCCCCCTTTTGTTATAAAAAATGCACTGTAACCTCATAGTAATTA